>NW_027185896.1:6785282-6830245 GCF_028583685.1 Petaurus breviceps papuanus | reverse complement strand
CCTTCCTAGCACTAAATACTGTGTTGTTATGAATGCAGGTTTTCCTCCTACATCTGATCTGTCTACTTCAGATCTAGGCGGCAGCCGGGAACTGTCAGGTCTCTTACCCCACAATGCTGCTGAGTGAACTGGTAGAGGTGCTTAGGGGTAGCCACAAGTACAGGGCTGGGGGCGGGGATCTTCCCTTCAGGCTTCCAGGACCAGTATGCTGATGGTCAGGAAGGTCTGGCTGAGGAGGTAGTGAAAAAGAGAGGGATGAATGGCCTGGAGCCTTGTCTTCCATATTAACTCCCACAAAGGGCCAGAAGCATTCTGGGAAGTTGGTGACCCTCCTTTTAGATACTCAAAAGGTTCCCACCCCAGAGTCCAGTTAGGAGAGGGTTCAGGACAGACAAGGACAGGAGTGGCACATACCTCAACCTGGCTGTACCTGGAGAGGTGATATTTGTCCTGGTGGCCCCAGAACTCCATTGCTGCTACACTATACCCCTTCTTAGTGTTGGTGTGGTGCAGAGAAAAGAAAATGGGGTATAGAGTGACAGGTCCTTGGTCTTCTTGTTGTTCAGTTGTTTCAATTGTGTTTGATTCTTTGTGATTCCATTTGGAGTTTTCTTGGCTAGGATGCTGGAATGGTTTGCCATTTCCTTCTCCAGTTCATTTTCCAGATGAGGAAACTGAAGCTAACAGGGTTAAGTGACTTGCCTAGGGTCACACAGCTACTTATTGTCTAAGGCTGGATTTGAACTCAGGTCTTCCTGACTCCAGGCCTAGCTTCCTATCCACAGTGCCACCTAGCTGCCCACCTTGGTCTTATGCCCAGTTCTTCTGATAATTATGTATGTGACCTCAGAGATGGACAATAGAAATGGACAATGGAGGTGTCCTTGAACTCCTGGGGGATAATCTCCTCTTGCCATATAACCTAGAGAATTTCAATCAGTTTTTGTATGAGCAATGGACCCTCGTGCCCCCTTGTAAATCTCAGCTGGAATAGAATCAGCACCAGGTGCTTTGCCACATAAAAGGGGCCTAATGGAATTTAAAACCTTTTCTTCAGTTGGAACTTCAACCACGGAGGCATTGACTTCAACCTCAGGTAAATGGTAAATGGCTTTAGCATTGATTGATGACAGTCTGTTGAGAACACTATGGAGGTCTGAAGTGTCTTAGGAAGATTTTGAAGATCACTTGGCAGGACAAGACACCAGATACTAAGGTCCTTTCTGGAACAAATCTGCCAAGCATTCAGACTTTACCAGAGATAGCACAACTCCAAGTTGTTCAAATGCAAAATGTACGCTTGCCCAAAATACTATTTTATGGAGAAATCACACAGGGCAAGTGTTCATGTGATGGTCAG
The DNA here is from genome assembly GCF_028583685.1 of Petaurus breviceps papuanus. NCBI lineage: Eukaryota > Metazoa > Chordata > Mammalia > Diprotodontia > Petauridae > Petaurus > Petaurus breviceps. The sequence continues at coordinate 6,828,885 of NW_027185896.1, read as the reverse complement.
AAGAAGCGATACAAGGACATTTTCAAGTCTCTCTTAAGAATTTTGGAATTGATTGTGTGACATGGGAGACCCTGGCACAGGGATGCCCAGCATGGCATGCCCACATAAAAGAGAACTAAAGTAGCTCAAAAGAAATGCTGAGATGCGCAAATTTAGAGGATCCACTCCAAATGTTCCCATGGACTATTTGTGCCCAATCTGTGGTAGAGCATTCTGGTCTAATATTGGCCTGATCAGCCACAGTGGGATGTCCTGTAATTTGACTCTCCCATAGTGATGTGATTTTGGTCCTCTTCAAGAAAGAAGGACAAATAATAATAATTAAAATATTAAAAATTAAAATAAAAATAATTAAAATAATAAAAAGAAGGACAAATAATAACCAACAACCAACCAATGTGATCACGAGGTAGCCACTTACCATCTCCCAACTTCAGGCTCCTCACTTTGAAAAATCAGGAGTTAGTTGAGTATTAACAACAATGGCAATAACAGCTTCTATTATGATAGAGTTTTAAGGATTACAAAATCCTTTCCTTACAACAACCCTGTAAAGGAGGGAGTACAAGTATAAGCTGGCCCTGCCTTCAAGGAGATGAGACTCTATTACTAAGTGTCAGAGATGGAATCATTTAAGGCACCTTCGGTTTCTAAGGTCAGCAGCTTGGCTATGGTCCCCTGTGGTTCTCATTTAGCCACCTTCAGTGCTTGGGGCTCTCCTGTCTCCTACCATGGGGCCAGTCATTTCGCCCTCAGAGATGCTAGCTCACTCTTCGTGGTTCATTTCCCAGGGGCTGTTTTCCCCAGAAAAGATCCCTGGGCTAGGAAACAGGGTTTTAGTTCCTGCTGTGATATTATGCCAACTGAGTGACTTGTGTGAGTTCCCTGGGCCTTAATTATCATTTGTAAAATGCTGGAGTGGGGATGGGGAATAGAGTGCCAGGTCTAGAATCAGAAAGACCTGAGTTCAAATGTGTCCTCAGATAGTTACTAATTGTGTGAGTCACTTAACCCTGTATACCTCAGTTTCCTCATTTGTAAAACGGGGATGATACTTGCACGTATGCCTACCTCACAGGGTTGCTATGAGGATTGAATGAGACAATATTTGTAAAGAGGTAAATACCAGCCCATAGTGAGTACTTAATGTGTGCTCCTTCCCTTCCCCCTACTTAGGAGAGGACACAGGATCATGGATTTAGAAATTGAAGAGACCTCATAGATCATTTGACACAACCTTTTCATTTACCGGATAAGAAAACTGAGGCTCAGAGAGGTCATATAGGTGACAACTAGGTGGGAAAAAAGAATTGGAATCCAAATCTGTTGCCTTCAAGTTCGTACTAATGAACCTGACTAAATAAACTGCCTTTAGATTATTTCAAAGACTTCATTTCAACTCTACCACTCAGCACCGGTATGACCTTGAGCAAGTCACTCAACCTCAGTGGGCTGCTCCATCGGTCTCCTCATTTGTAAAATGGACACTTGACAGACAATGCGTCTGATCTGGGTTGCTTCCTAGGATCCTGTATTTGAGAACTGGAAGGGGCCTTAGAGACTGGCTAGTTCCCCCTCCCCCAATTTCACAAATGAAGAAAGTGAAGTCCAGAGAGGGAAGAGAGACCTGACCCAAACCATGTCGATAGTAAGTAAGCCAGGATTTGATTCCAGGTTATCTGACTCAAAATCCACAACTCTGTTTACTGTACCTTACTCCTTTACCAAGCAGGAAAGATAACATCTAACATGTCTGAGGTTAGTGCTTTAATGGACTTAAAGTACTTTACATACATTATATCTCATTTGATTCTAGCAACCCTTTTACTGATGGGAATCCTGAGTCTCAGAGAGGTTGAATGACTTACTCAGGGTCACATCTAGTAAGCATCTGAAAAATAGTCCATCAGCTTTGAGGAAGGCCAATTATAGAGAAGGGGCAGGTATCCTGAAAGTCAAAGTTTGTGTGTGTGTGTGTGTGCGCAGATATCGGGGACTTAGTTGTAAGAACTGGGGCTTAGGGCTTGAACTTTAGTCCCTAGGAGGACCAAGGGAACCAGACAAGGCAAAGCATGGTCCCACCTCTCTGAGCCTAAGAGAAGTTTCCTTTATTTTTTTGAGAAGTTTCCTTTAGTACAGGGTATCAGATCCTCCCCATATACTTTCAGTAGTAGCTAACCCTTATATAGTGCTTTAACATTTGCAAAGCACTTTATACATGTTATTTCATTTGGTCTTCACAATAGCCCTAGATGTTACTACATTTCCTTGTTTAGAGGAGGAAACTGAGGCCCACAGAGGTTAACTGACTTTCATGGAGTCATACAGCTAGCAAGTGTCTGAGTCAGGATTTGAATTCAGTCTTCCTGACTCTTTGTAACCTGGGGAAGGCTCTGTTTATAGGAGGAATCCAGTATTCCCCCTGCCTCCTCTTCTGAGGACCAGGTAGGTAGCTCCTAGGTCCTGAATGGGCTGCCCATTTACACTACATATCTCATATTCAAGAATTTGTGAGTCCCTTGAGGGCAGGAAGTGTTTTTTTTTTCTATTTGTATCCTTAATGCTTATAGGAGCTTCATGAAGGCCTGTTGTCGTTGATAATGACGACAAATCTAATTATCTTTAGGCTTGGCCTTTGGTATTCCTCCTGTCCCCTCAACAGAAAACGATAGTCTAAGGACCTTTAATAAACACACCTATCTTTTGACAGCCTCTCCTTATCTGTTATTAAGTCCCAGGGCCCTATTGAGATGTAATAATCTGTTCACTTCTACCTGGCATTTCAGATGCCCCTCTTTCCATCAACTCAGGCTCTTGGCTTAGGGCTCTATTCTCCCTACCCCCATCCTGCAGTAAACACTCAAGGGCCCAAACAAATGTCAAACTTTCAGCATGCTCCTGGAATGTTATCTTCCGTTTCTAGCCTTCTGACCTCATCACATCTGGGATAAAGTCAGCTATGACCTGGAGTTTGGCCAGAATGTTAGAACAGGCAGCCTTTGACAGCAGAGATACTCAACTGAGCAGTGAGTCTCAGGGTGACAGAATCTGGGTGTATCACATTTTTTAAAAATTAATTTAAATTTTATGCAATTAACAAAAATATACTCTCTGCCTTGCACTTCCCCCACTCTACCCCCTTAAAATAAGAACGAATATGCATTTTTGTGACAAATATGCATAGTCGAACTAAACAAATTTGTGCACTGGCCTTGTCCAAAATATCTATGTGTCATTCTACATCTTGAGTCCATCGTCTCTCCATCAGGAGGTGGGTAGTCTGCTTCATTATTGGTCTTCCAGGATCATGAGTACTTATCACATGGTTCTTAAGTCTTTCAAAGTTGCTTGTTTTACAATGTTATCCCATACATTGGTTGCTGCACATCACTTTGAATCAGTTCATGTAAGTCTTCCTGGCTTTCTCTGAAATCACCCCTTCTATTTCTTCCATTCCATTCCATTCTCTTGCCATAATGTGCCTTTAGTTTCCATTTCTTGGCCTCCACAAAAAAGAGCTGCTATGACTCTTTTTGTACCCAGGAGATCTTTTGAGGGACTATTGTATAGTTGTTTGGAGGCACATTTGGGAGAGTTCAGGTGAGTTCTTGCCTTATTCTGCCATCTTGTCAAGGAGACATTTTCTTCTTTGTTTGATTTTTTGACAGCTTTAGACTTTTCCAGTAGCAAGTCACATTTCAAACTTACCCACCAAGTGAAGCTTCGTTCCATCTTTGTGAAGTGATATATTAGGATATATTAGCATTGTTGTTGTTTGTCTTTCATTTTTGAAGAAGACCATGACATCAGGAAGGTGACGTGATGACTTGCAAGTGAATTGGATTTAAGTGAGGCAGGGCTGTGCAAAGTTACCAGCCTCACTCTCTCCTCTGGAGCCATCTGGGTCCATGGCAAGATAAATATCAGGATGCATTGAGATGGCCTTAGATGCAGTGGGAGACCTTGGCCTTTTTAAGCTGAGGCCTTTCCCAGGTCTCAGTTTGACTGTGGCAACTCCCATTCAGTGGTTAAGGGTAGGTCGAAGAGGAGACAAAGAATGATCTCTTTTACCTAGTTCAGGCCTGCCCAACATAAGGCCCTCAAGCCACTTCCAGCTCGACAAAGGATTTTGGGTGGCCCTCGAAAAATGTAGAGGATATGAAATGTAGTAAAGATGTAATTATGCTTTGTCTGTGCCCGATTTAAGCCTTTTACTAGTCACTGTTGTGCCCATCATGTCACTTGGTAGGTGGGCTGCCTCTGCTCACTCTCTCCTGTTTGTCATGTGACCTGTGGCAACCAGTCATTGTCAATCTGTCTGTAGTCTATATGCAGTACTCAGTATCCCTATCTGTTAAATGAGGCGTTTGGAAGGATTGAGCTCCCTTCCAATTCTGAATCCTTTGGTTTTATGATTCCAGTTGAGAGAGACCACTTCTGGAGGGCAAAGAGAGGGACAACATAGTTTTATTTCTTGTTAGCCATAAGAATGAAGTATCTTCTTAGTGAAGATGAATGTTGGGAGTTTTATTGACCCATCAATAGTCATTCGCTCCTCCGAGGGCAATATGATTATGGGGCGATAGTTAATTCCAGAGGGAGGAGCTCATCTGGAAGAGTTTCAAGAAGTCTCAATAATCTCAAAAAGGATTAAAAAATTCTATTTAAAATATAATTTTATTGATATTTTGTTTTTTATATCACTTGCCTTTCCCACTGTATTTCTCCCTATTTTGCATATAGAACCATACTTTATAACAAAGCGTAAAAGGAAGAACAAAAGCAGTTCAGCAAAACTAACATTAAATGAATGAATGGATGGAAAGGTTATTTGTGAATCTCTTCCTGTGTGCCAAGCACTTTGCTAAGTGCTAGGGATAAAAACAGAAAACAAGGGACAATCCTCACTCTTGAGGAGCTTCCACAATAATTAGGGAAGACAACACGTGTCAAAAAGCACAGCTGCAGGATAAGAATAGCAAGGCCCAGAAATCCTAATGAGGCACCACTGTCACCTGACAGTGACCAAGGACCTGGAGAACATTTCATCAGGGAAGATGCTATGGTCTGGCCCAGGCCTCCCTCCCACTGGAAAACTGTAGTCAGTAACCCCCAGATCGTCCAAGTCATATGAATATCCAGGGACTTTCTGAGATCTAAAGGCTGATATTATATGCAATATGTTATATTTATTATATTATATGCACTATATTATATTCCGCACTCATAATCCCCCATGTTTACAAAGAGTCAAATAGGGGTGGAGGAAAATGCCTTCTTACCTCTTCTCTTTGGGATCAGTCTTGGTTCTTACAACTGGGTAGCATTCAGTATTAATTGCTCTGTTGCTGTTTCCATTTACATCATTGTCACTATATATATTGTCTTCTCGGTTCTGTTCATTTCACATTGCATCAGTTCACATAAACCTTCCCATGCTTCTCTGTATTCAACCCGTTCATGATTTCTTTTGGCCAGTAAAATTCCATTACATTCATGAATCACAATTGGTTTGGTCATTCTTCTATTGATGGGCATCTACCTCGTTTCTAGTTCTTTGCTACTACAAAATGTGCCTCTATAAATATTTTGGTTGATATGAGACCTTTCTTTTTTAACAGTGAACTCCTTGGGTGCATGCCTAGAAGTGGAATCGTTGGGTTGGAAGGTAGGGATATTTTAACATTTTCAAGAAGACATTATAATCAATTTCCACTCAATTTAGCCCAAAGAGCATTGGGCTGGAGACCTAGCACTGGGCCTTGATTGTCATTAACTCCCCATATGACTTCAAGTAGGTCCCTTAAGCTCTTTAGGCAAGAGTTTCCTCATCTGAAAAAATGAGGTAGTTGAATTAGATGATTTCTATCTTCTGGACAGGTCGAAGGTCCCAGTCTTAGCTAAACTTTGGTGAGGCCAGGAGGAGAAGATTTTGACTTCTTTGAGAGTGGGGAAGTCACAATCTGGCTGGAGAGACAAAACATGCAAAGGAGAAAAATCAGATCCCAATAAGAATTTTAAATTGTCCAAAATACGGACAAGAGAGATTCCAGAAAGTCATGCATCTGAGTGCTCTGGGCAGTAAGGACTCTGGGATCTGGGTGGAGATGTTTGCTCTGTGGAAATGGAGAGAAAGCTCAGGGGCCCTGGCTCTCTCTGGGCAGGGAGTGGGGCCAGGAGGTACCTCCCAGCCCTCTCTCTGCACTCCCTAATTGCACAGTAAATTAACAGTGTTTGCTGGTAAATACCCTGCCTGCTGGCTCTGCAATTATCCCCCTCCCCCCCAATTTTGTGTGTAATTACACTTGGTAATTGTCAAACAGCTCAGGGCCTGGGGAGAGGAGCCATCAGCAGCCTCTGGCAGTGGCCTTATTTCTGGGATTTATACCTCAAGGGCAGCAAATTTCCTGCTGGATACAGAAATTGGGCTGCCCTGAGGGATCAGGCAAGGTCATAGAGCTGAGAGCTGAAGGCTGTCTATGCCCAGGTCAGGAAAACAGCACCTCTTCCCCCAGAGGACTTGGAACTGGGAGCAGGAGTGTAACTATTACTAGGTCACTGGAGCTTCATCCCAGGGGGTTGGTGTGAGTGTGTGTGGGGGCAAGACTATAAGACAAGGAAAGCATGCTTTCTTGGATCCAGGTGCCCTGTGTTGATGTGTGCCCCTCCCCTTGAAGGAAATAGGCATCACCCTCCGTCCTCCAGCTGTCCTGTTGTAGCTTTACTGGACCAGAGTGGGTTGTATTCATGACACCTGGGAACTTGTATTAGTCCATTATGTCTGAAATCGGAAAAAGATGGCGGCATACCAGATGCCTGAAATCAGGGTATACTGGGATCGAGCTGGAGAAGGAAATGGCAAACAGCTGCAGTGTCTTTGCCAAGAGAACCCTGAATGGGGTCACAAAGAGTTGGTCATGACTAAAATCACTGAAGACCAACACCCCCATCATCCCCTAATGAATTGGCCTCAAATGTTGGGATTCCCAGTTATGTCTCTGGTTGGGGAGAATTGGATTCAAATCCCTGTTTTGCCATTAACTTATGTGATAAGTTCCTTCTCTCCTCTGAGCTTCAGTTCTCCCAGCTGCAAAACAGGCATCATTGTTCTGTTTCCTATTTCAATTCAACATTTACTTTGCTTCTAAATGTAGGGCTCTGGGGAAACAAAGATGAAAAGCAGCACAGACCTTGCCCTCAAGGAACTTATAATTAAATAGGGAAAGGGCAAGTATATAGAGGGTGAGCTGAGTTGGAACCTGCCATGTAAATGTCAGGTAAACCCCTTTTTAATACTTCTCATGTTTATTATTTTGGGGCAGTTAGGTGGTGCAGTGGACAGAATCTGGCCTCAAATACTTGCTAGTTGTGTGATTCTGGTCAAGTCACTTAACCATGTTTGCCTCAGTTTCCTCATTTGAAAAATGAGCTAGAGTGGAAAATGACAAGCCACTCCAGTGCCTCTGCCAAGAAAACCCCAAATGGGGTCACAAAGAAGCACACACAGCTGAAATGACTGAACAACAATAACAATGTTTATTTTATTCAGGACTTGGATTTCATCTAGCTAGGGTTCTCCCAGAGAGGAAACTCCTACCAATGCAGTCTCCAGGCCACTACTCTGAAAGCTGCAGTCCCACCTTAAGCCCTGAGAGGTTGAACGGATTTGTCTAGGGTCCCACAGTCAGTACAGGTCAGAGGCAGGACTTGAATGCAAATCTTTCTGTCTCTCAGCTGCCTCTCTACCCCGCTACCTCTATTCTCTCTCTCTCCATTGTCTCGATTTTCTTTAACAAGGTGGTAAATTCCCTTGAGGAGGTAAGATGTGAATGTCCGAGGCTTAGGTCTTCCCCTTTAGCACAGATAGCAAAGATGATGAGTTGATGTGTGGCCAGCTGGCCTGAGTTCCAGGGTTGAAGCTCCTCTCATCACAGATGTAGAAGTAGGAGTTAATCCTCCTCCATAGGCCTCATGGTAGCAAGGGAAGATGAATCCTAGGTTGGTTCTACCATTTTGTGGCTCCATCCCTTGCTGTTCCTTAGCTATGGCTCCCATGTAATCTGGAAATGTCTCTTCCAAGAATTTCCCTATTTGTCCAGGGAGTCCTTCTTCCCCTCTCCCACTGCCATGCTGCTTCTCTTGGCTAACATTCCTGTAGCTTCTAGCCTGTGCCTCTCTGCTGCCATCCTGGGGGCCATATGAGTCCCTCATGCCACGTATGTGGATATCTCAGCCTTCCCCCAGCCCTAGAGCACTGAGTCTGAGTCTGTGCAGCCCCAAATTTCTGTCTCCAATTCTTGTTCTTTCTCTTGTCTCAGTTCTCTCTTTTCATGGCCAAATCCAAGGGCACAGCCCTGGGATATGAATTGGACATGAACAATCAATCATTCTTACCACCCCAAATCCTCTCCTTCCCAGCAAGCTCCTTGGGACTAGGATTTGTCTCATTATGGTTGGTATTTGTGACCCCAGAGCCTAACACAGTGTCTGGCTCCTAGCAGGTTCTTAATGAATACTTGTGGATTGATAGTTGATTGATTCACTTTATTTGCCTTTTCTCCCTGAACTGTGAGTTGGAAACTTGGATTTTAGTCCCATATTTGTTATGGGGCCTTTGTGACCTTCCTCTCTCCCATCTGTATCATAAAAAGGGGGCTGGACTCCATGAACACTAAGGTCCCTTTCAGTCCTCAAAGCCTATTATTCTCTAATTGTTCAACTCCTTAATGATACCTGACATTTGCAAAGCATTTTGGCAAAGTGTTTTACATACATGATCTCTTTTGATTCTCAGGGCAACCTATGAGATAAAGACTATGGGTATTAATATTCCCACTTCATAGATGAAGAAACCGTGGTTCAGAGAGCTCAACTGATGCCTTCCTCATGGACATAACACTAGTAAAAGTCAGAGGCAGGAGCCTCTAAGTCCAGAGCCTTTTCTATGATATTAGGTTGTCTCTTTAGTAAAGAAGAGGAATAATCTGAGGAAAAGTCCTGAGTTTGGGTCCCATCTATGCTTTAAACTTTTAGCTCCAAATTCTAAACAAGGGACTGCTTCTCCTCCCCCCCCTCCCCAATTTGGGCAGGGATAGATGGTGGTCAGAGGAGATGCAAACCCAGGCCCTGCCCTCATGGAATTCCCCATGAAGGAGACAAAGGAGGAGAAGATCAACTTCTGTCCTTAGGAAATTCCCAGTCTGAATAATGCAGGGCTCTCCCACTGGAAACAATGTCCCCATGATCAAGTGAGTTACTGGAAATGAAAGATAATTAATTAGTAAGACTCGGTGTGATAAGGTATCCAATTGAATAACACAAATAGTTAGAATCTAAGAAAGTAGATGGGTCAGTATGGACTGGCATGGTCATTGAAGGCTCCTGGGAGCCAGACCCGGTAAGGTCTCCTTCAATGTTTGAGAAGATGATGAGGTCGAGTGGAATGAGCTGATTTTACCTCTAAGTCAAGGTTGTGGAGACAAGCTCTTAGTTCCTCTCTGTCTTTCTCTCTGTGTCTGTCTGTCTCTTCCTCTCTCTCTCTCTTCCTTCCCTCCTGTTTTTCTTTCTTTCCTCTTCTTTCTCTTTCTCTTCTTTCTCTCTTTTCCTCTCCTCTTCTCTTTCCTCATTCTCCTCCTCTCTTTTTCTCTCTCCTTCCTTTCTTCCTTTCTTTTTCTCTCTCTCTTCTTTCTTTCTCTTTCTTCTCCTCTTCTTCCCCTCTCTTCTTCTCTTTCCTCTTTCTCTCTTTTTCTTTCTCCTCTCTCTTCTTCCTTCCTTCCTTTCTGTCTTTCTTTCCTCTCTCTCTCATTAGCTTCAGTAGATAACAAAGTGAGCAGACCTAATTGTCTTATTCTATGGGCAATTAGCTGGCACCCTCCCCGAACCCCATGCTCACACGGGGGTGGGACTGTTGCTGTGCCAGGGTTTCTCTAATGTTTTCCTAGAGATGCCTTCTTTCTGGGTCCCTGAGCGGCTCATTGGCTAATGAAGCCAATTAGCAGGCGCCCGGATGCTGTGCCAATTAGCTGGCTGCAAAAAGTCATTGGGAGCCGCCAGGACCACCAGGGAGCCTGGTCATTCCCAGAGAGTCCCCATGGGGACAGAGATGGATGGAAATCGCAGCTGGTTTTCAGGCAGGCACCAGTTTTCTGCGACTCTTTGGCTCAAAGGCCTGTGGAGGTAGGGGGTGGGTCAGCAGAAGAGTGCTTTAAGATCCTCAACCTTTTGTGTCTTTATATTGCAAGTGCCCTCCCTTCCTTCACATAGTGCTGATTTTTTACACACGGCTTTCCATCTTCATTTTCCATTCCTTTGTACAGGCTGTCCCTCATGCCTGGAGTGCACTCCTCTGCCTCTTAGACTCCCTCTTTCCCTTCAAAACTCAGCTCACAGTCTCCTCCTTCTTTCCTGATCCCTTCTAGCTGCCTTTCTTCCCCAAATTACCTTGCATATGTTTTTTAAAAAATCTCCTTTTGTATGTGTATATGTTGTTCTTCTCCACCCCACCCTGCACCCCCCAATATAAGATCTTTAAGATCTTCCTTTAGGGAAGGAATTGTTGAACCCTGGTGCTTGCATATCCCAGCATACAATTGTCGTTGAGTTATGTCTAAAGATACTGGAGTGGTTTGTCATGTTCTTCTCCAGTTCATTTGACAGATGAGGAAACTGAGGCAAGCAGAGTGAAGTGACTTGCTCAGGGTCACATAGCTAGTAAGTGTCTGAGGCCAGATTTGAAGTCAGGAAGTCTTATTGACTTCAGACCTGGCACCCTATCCACTGTGCCACCAGCTGCCCTCAGCATATAGCAGGCACTTAATAAATGTTTATCGATTGACTGATTGATTTCTATAACACTTTAGGATTCACAAATTGCTTTATTAATATCTCTATGAAGTAGGTAGTGTTATGATTTCCATTTGACAGATGAGGAAACTAAAGTTCAGAGAGAGAAAGTGTCTTTTCTGGGGTCACCTGGCTTATGAGGGGTAGAACTAGATTTGGAACCCAAATTCCTTCTGGGTCCGAGTCCCAGTTTATTTCCAGGTAGTTTTATCCAGGATAATAAAGCCCAATAAAATACAGTCCTCTCTCAGTGATAAATATCAATAAAGGGAAGTCTTGACCTAGATAACTCCCAAGTGATGGAGGAAGAGGTAAGGGAACATAGTGGAAAGAGCTCCCAGCCATGCTACTAACTAGCTGTGTGACCTTGGGTAAGTCCATTCCTCTCTCTGGATCTCAGTTTCTTCATAGATAAATTGGGATAATAAATAATACTAGTGCAACTGACTTATCAGGGGCTATCACTGAGAAAGTGTTTTAAAAGCCTTAACATATTAAATGAATATTAGTTATGTTTTAAAAATAATAATAGCCAACATTTACATAGCTCACTAAGATTTGCAAAACTCTTTACAAATATTAATTTGATTTTCACAATAGCCTCTGGAGGTAGGTACCGTTATGATCCCCATTTTACAGTAGAGAAAACTGAGACAGACAGAAGTAAAGTGCCTTGCCCAGTCAGGGTCATGCAGTTAAAAAGTGTCTGAGGCTGGATTTGAACTCAGATCTTACTCCAGGTCCAGAGTTCCACCCATGGTGACTCCCAGAAGCCTCCTCATGATCTAACACCATAGTGCCATGAAAATAGTAGATTTTTTTTCTTTTTTTTTTTGGAGGGGGTAAAGGCAGGACAATTGGGGTTAAGTGACTTGCCCAAGGTCATATGGCTAGTTTCATGTTAAGTGTCTGAGGCTGGATTTGAACTCAGGTCCTCCTGACTCCAGGGCCGGTGCTCTATTCACTGTGCCACCTAGCGACCCCTAAAATAGTAGATGTTGATTGAATTGAATGAAAGGATAATAATTATACCAGGTGACTTTGGATAAGAACCTTCTCCTCTCTGGGTCTCAGTTTCCTCACCTGTAAATGAGGAGTTTGGACTAGAGTCACTGTGGAGTCCTTGCCTGCTATCTTGCAGTTTGAGATATAAAAGTCGTCTTATAAAGGGGTCCCATAGGTGGAGAGGGCTGATGATCTTCCCATTAGGAAGGTTTGCTTCTAGAGGGGTCTTAGAGAGGATGGGCTGGGGAGCTCCTGGGACCGTCCCAATAGAATTTAGTAAAGTAGTGTCAATGGCAGCAGCCACAGAGAGTTCAAGGGCTTTGCCCAGAGTCACACAGCATCAGGGGCTGGATTTGGGCCATATAGTCTTTCTAACACAGCATTCTAGCTACACTTTGGGCGAATCCACTCCAAACTACTGAGAGCCGCTGGAAACTCCGGGCACTTTGAAGGCCAGTTCTCCTGAATTTTAAAAGGTGGAATATGAAGGTTGGAGGCAGCTGAGTTTCAGCCTCCTCACCTGTCAGACAAGGGAGCTGGACCCCAGCTCTCCCATCCCTTCCAGCTCTGTAGCTCACGATCCTCCCCGGGAGCCTCGGACCCTTCCAGGTTGCCTCACAGCTGCTGGGGGAAGGGTGGGGCAGCTTCCTGAGGGGGCGGGCAGGCAGTGCAAGGGAAGTCTGGCCTTCTGAGGATGAGCTGGAGAAGGCTGGAGACAGTTTTCCAGGGAACTTGAGCCAGAAAGGAAGTAGGAATTCCTTAGGAAATGAGGCCAACTCAGGCATTGGTCAGCTATGCCCTGGCCCAGCCAAAGTCAATCCACATAGAGGGGAGGGAGACTTGGAGATACCTCCCTCCATTACATGAGCTTGGTTGGGGAGCTCCTCTTCTTTTTTGGAGGGGGGGGGCAGGATCTGGGAATCACCTGTGAGAGTCACACTCTCCCGAACTTCCCCATATCTTTATATCACCCTAGGCCAGACATGTGACCACAGTGGGGTCCTGGGACAGGCAAAAGAGCCCAGGGCAAGTATGGCACCTTTCCCAGGCTTGAGATCAAGGACTAGGGGCAGGCAAACCCCTATCAACACCTACAGCTTTTTAGTTGTATCTCCCCGGGCTCAGGTCAGCAAACAGTTATCAAGTACCTAGCATATTAAGTTTAATTTTATTATTGCTGTTAATTTTTATTATTAATATCACTATTAAGTGTATTAAGGCTCTGTACTTGATGATGACGCCTCAAGGATGAGCCAAGCCGTGCCTCGTGATATTGGTTAGTGACTCTTGTCACCTCCATCATGAAGCATTCCCTGATTCACAGTGTAGTGGATAGAGCTTGTAGTGAGTAAATACCTTACCTTGGGTCCTTACCATCTAATCTTCCAAACAAGGGGATTGGATTCATTCTCTAAAATCAGCTTCTAGCTCTAAATCTATGACCCTTTAGACTGCAAACATCCATTTCCCCACAGATTCCATAGAGTCTTTTAATTTCACATTTTACATCTGAGCTTAGTATGGCAGGTAGTAAGTTCTTAATAAGTATTTGGATGAATGATAATAGTAGCTAATTTATATAGCTGTGTGCCATCCACTGAGGTAAGGTTTACAATTATTATTTTATTTAATCTTCAAAACAACTGTGGGAGGTAAAGGTTATTATTAGTCTCACTTTACAGAAGAGGAAACTGAGGCTGACAGGGCTTAAGGGACTTGGCCAGGGTCACACAGCTAATAATTGTCTGAGGCAGGATTTAAACTCAAGTCTTCCTGACTCTTTGCCTGAGGCATTATCTGACTCAGTGAATAATGAGTTAATTGAATTGAGAGGAGGTAATATGGCATGTGGGGCAGCTAGGTGGCACAGTACATGTCAGGTCTGGAGTTAGGATGACTCATCTTCATGAGTTTAAATCTAGCTGTGTGATCCTGGGCAAGTCACTTACCCCTGTTTACCTCAGTTTACTCATCTGTAAAATGAACTGGAGAAGGAAATGGCAAAGCACTCCAGTCTCTGCCAAGTAAATCCCCAAAGGGTGGTGAGGAGTCAGATCAATGGAAAATGACTGAACAACAACAATGTGGTGTTTTGGAAAGACCCCTGGGCTGGTAGCCAGGAAGGCTGTACTCTTGGGCAAATCCTTTCCTCCTTTCCAGGCTTCAGTTGTTGTTTCCTTCCTAAAGGGAATGGATTGGATGAGATGGATTCGATGATCTCCAAGGTCCTCCTTGGCTCCATGGTGCCATGGTTCTATATGTGGAGGGGATAATGATGATTATGCCCCATATACTGATGACAAGTGGATCCCATGAGATGAAAAATCTAATCCCATCTTTAAAAGCAGATAGAGAAACTAAGAGTTTCTCCCACTTGGTGGGTAGGAGAGTTAGAAATGAAGCAAACATTTGCCTCTCTACCCTAGGCCCGGGTTCCTCTAGACTTACTTGGCTTAGGGTTTTTAAATATATAAGAATCATCTACATAGACTAATCCCTAGATCAATAACAAATTCAGCTTGTCCTCTGCCCTCACCATTATTTAAACTCCAAGGAAATTTCCAAATACAATTTCTGTCTCATTTCCCCATTAACATCCTTATTTCTACCCTACCTTTGAGCTAAAAGGAAAATCCTCTTGCATTACAGTTTAGGTACTTTTACTTTAAGAAATCCTGAGGTAATAGAACACAGCCTTGAGTGCTTCAGGCTGCTGCTAGAGTTGACCCTCTTGAAGGAATCAGTCACTTGTAAGCCTGGCCCCAGCTGATACATTCGTAGGTTGAGTTATCCCAAGGATTTGGGCTCTTCCCAAAGGAACAGGACCTCTCACAAATGAAAATTACCATCCTCCTCCCCCAAATACATGCAGAGACATACATTTCACTCTGGGCTTGCATGAGTCCCAGACAAAAAGGAGGAATGGAAAAGGAGGTTTTTTTGTTTATTTGTTTGGTTGGGTTTTTTAGAGTCTGTGATTTGACAGGAGGGCAGATGGAATAATGAAAGGCCTAGATTTCATGCCACACCATTACAATCCTAGATCTGAGAGTTACCTCTAGGTCAACCCTCTTATTTTATAGGTAAGGAAACTGAGGCTAGGGAAGTGAAAGGATTTGTTCAAGGTCATAGGCATCAGAGGCAAAATTTGAAGCCAGGTTTTCTATCTCAGGACCCAGCCCTCTTTCCATGCACATGAAGACTGGTTGAAGGAAGTGGGAAGGTTTAGTCATTGGAAGAAAAGTCTTAGGGCAATTCTTCAAGCATTTGAAGGAATCTCACACAGAAGAAAGATTAGACTTTTTTTGCTTGATGCCAGAGGGTAGCAATGGGTAGAAACTACACATTTAGGCTTGATGCAAAGAAACAATTGCCAACAGTTAGAGCTATCTCCAAAAGGAAGTTGTTGTCTTAGGAGGTAGTGAGCTCATCCTCCTAAAAGTCTTGAAGTGGATGCTTTTTTGTTAGAAATATCATGAATGAGATTCTTTTTCAGCTAGAGATTGGACTAGACTGCCTCTGAGTTCCTTATCTGCCCTGAGACTCTGTGACTGGATACTAAATGAGGGGAGGGTTAAGAATTTCTCAGCAAACATAGGAAGATAATCTACCAGTCAGAGGTTCTCCCCTGGGGGAGGACTCTTCTCCTGCTGAACCCCTAGTGCAGAAAGATATTGACTTAGTCTGCGTTTCTGCTCTCTACACAATGAAATTAGTTCTTCCCTCAGGCCACTTTTTTTTTTTTTAAGGGTAATGAATGTTTCAGACATAGGCTGAGGAGATGGGGATTTTGGCTATGATCCACCATGCCCTGCCTCAACCCTTCCCTGGTGGGTTGATGTTCTCTACCACACATTTGGATTGGGATCTCACACTCCAAGGCTGGAAATATTAATGGAAATAAGGAAGGAGGAGCCAGGGCCAATGGTCTTTGAGACGATTGAAATGTGAGTAGTGAGGAAGCAAGTGGTCCTACAGCCTTCACTTGAAGAGTTCTAGAGTAACTCCCCCTCTGGGCAACCCCCTCCCATCAGTGGAAAGAGTGGATACATATGTGGTATGTATATATTCTTCCCAGTAGAGAAATGCCACATCTAGGAAATGCAAGTAGCCCAGGCAATGAAGAATTCTGTCACCATATGGCCCTGACATCCCCTTCTCCTTCTCATGATGCCGCATGCTGGTCCCCCTTGGGCAGCATCACAGTCCTCCCAGTAGGACCTGGGAGGGTCCTTCAGCTGGGCTTCCTGTACCTGATTCTTTCCATAGCTCCTGGTAGTGTACTTTCCAAGGATGCACACATTGATAATGAGGTTGATGCACGAATTGCCAGAGCTAGCCCCATATTTGGGAGGATCTGAAGCAAAGTGTGAGAGAGAAGAGGTATTAGACTGACTACCAAACCGAAGGTCTACAGAGCCTTTTTGCTGACCTCATTATTGCATGCCTATGAAACATGGACAGTATACCAGCGCCATGCCAGGAAACTGAATAGCTTCCATTTGAATTGTCTTAGAAAGATTCTGAAGATCCCCTGGCAGGACAAGGTACCAGACACTGAGGTTCTTACTCAAATTAAACTGCCAAGCATTCAAACTCTGCTTTAGAGAGTGCAACTCTGATGGGCTAGCCACATTGTTTGAATGCATAACATATGCTTGCCAAAAAGACTATTTTATGGAGAACTTACACAGGGCAAGAGCTCCCATGGTAGTCAGAAGAAGTGGTACAAGGACACTATCAAGGTCTCTTTTAAGAACTTTGGAACTTATTGTGTGACCTGGGAGACACTGGCACAGGACTGCTTGGCATGGCGTGCCCACATCAGAGAAGGTGTGTGCTCTATGAGCAAAGCAGAATTGAGACAGCTCAAAGGAAACACAGGATGCACAAATTTGGAGAATCCACCCCAAATGTTCACACGGACTATTTGTTCCTGACCTGTGGTAGACCATTCTGAGCTCATGTTGGTCTGATCGACCACAGTTGGACACACTGTAAATAATCTTAGCATGGTGATGTCATTTTGGTCCTCTTAAAGATTGAAGGACAACAACCAACCAACCCTCTTGACTCACAAAGCTTTTCTGGGCTCATGCCTTGAGCTCACTAGACCTGCTTCCCGCTGGGCATGGTGCCTCTTCCTTTTCGGAAAGACTTTGTGACCTGGCTGTTGGTGGAGAGTCAGGGGGAGGAGCAAGAAATCCCCCTTTCCCCTAAGAGTCAGAGAACAATTCCCTCTCAGGAGCTGGGTTCTTCCATAGCTGGCTTTCTTCTCAGCTTTCAGAGCTCACAGATTAGAGGTGTCTCCACCCTCTATTGACTCTGTAGAGCATGTCTTGCTTTCTAAAGGGCCACTTTTCCAAACTGTGACCTCCCTGAGGGCAGGGCCTAGATCTGTTCCTCTGGTATAGCCTCCCTATATTATTCTCTGAGGGTTAGACAGTCCACAAGGGTTCTTAAGAAAGATTGGTTGAAGGATGGAAGGGATGGTTAACCAGATGAAAAGGCTGCCAAAGGGGAAGGATCCTCTGGAAGCAGAGGCCAATATCTTCTGGGAGAGTTCAGATAGGTCCAACCTCAAGTAAAGGGGACAATTTTTGGTCTGTCACTTTAAGAGCCTTGTTCCATTGGGACACTGCTCTCTCCAGGCTTCTCTTTAAAAACTCACCCCCTCCTGAGATGGGTCACACACTCAGTCCCCTAATCACCCAGGTGATGGATTTATCCAACATTCCTGAGACAAGAGGAATTAGAAGCAGAGGAGGAGCAAAGGGAATCCAAAGGGAGAGAGGAGAGGACAGGAGTCCACTCTGACTCCAGCCCTTTCTTCTTTCCTTCCCTGAATCCATCAATATATAACAATCATAATTGCTAACTTTATATAATGCACCATTGTTTGCAAGATTTG
This sequence comes from Petaurus breviceps papuanus, assembly GCF_028583685.1. Taxonomy (NCBI): domain Eukaryota; kingdom Metazoa; phylum Chordata; class Mammalia; order Diprotodontia; family Petauridae; genus Petaurus; species Petaurus breviceps. Next base: position 6,811,127 of record NW_027185896.1, on the reverse strand, counting down.
GGCAGCTAGGTGGAGCAGTGGATAGTGTCTAGCCTAGAGTCAAATTCGGTTTCAGAAACTTAGGAGCTGCTCGACCCTGGGCAAGTCACTTAAATGTTTGCCTCAGTTCTTCATCTATAAATGAGCTGGAGAAGGAAATGGAAAACTATTCCATTATCACTTCCAAGAAAACCCCAAATGGGGTCAAGAAGAGTCTGATATGGCTGAACAATAACAAAAGGTTTGCAAATAGCTTTATCCTCACAACAATCCTGGGAGGTAAGTGCTGTTATTATTCCCTCTTCTTTACAGATAAGGAAACTGAGATTTAGAGGATTCAAACCCAGGTCTTCCTAATTGTGCCTCCTGCACCCTCCGTACAGTGACTCAGTGAGTCTCAGTGAGTCCCCTGTGTCTCAGTGAGTGACCACGTATATGTATGTCAGTGAATGCCTCCCTAGATTATAGGATTGTGTGTATGTAGTGTCTGTGTGTGTGCTTGTGACTTTGGCGAGCGTGTCTCTACATGCCAGTGTACGTGTTTCTCCACGTGCCAGCGACTGCACGTCAGTATGTGATTGGCTGTGTCTGTGTGTCTCTCTTTCCTTCCCTTCCTCTCGTCATCCTTAACTCTGCCAGAAGCCAAAACCAATAAAAAAAGCCAGCCCAGAAATAGTCTGTGTTTCTCCTTTCCCGTCAGAGTCATAAATCACACTGTAATGGTTCAGTGTGTCATCTTCCTCCAAAAATTGGGGGGTGGGGGTGGGAGGAGGGAATAGAAAAACCTTTTGAAGTGGGTAATGTGAGGGAAGGGGGGGAAGGGCAGTTCAGGGGAAGGTAGGGAGGCCTCCTCTGCTCAGGAAGGGGGAGGGCAAACCATTCAGCCCTAAACCCACCTGCCTTCCCTTAGCTTTGGTACTTGGGGGATCCTTTCCAGGCCCCCAGACCCCCCAGGAGAGGATGAGTCTAGAACCACCAGTTTCTTCTCTTCTCCAGTAATAAGATGCCTCCCAGGCAGGTACCCCTTGGTGTCCCCCACCCCATTCAGCTTTCTTTTGTGTCATCTCCCCCCTTAGATTGTAAACTTGAGAGCAGGGATTCTTTTTCTTTTTATTATTTGCCTCCCCAGTGTTTAGCACATTGCCTGACAAAGATATATTAATAAATATTTATTGAATTAAATTGAATTCTAGATCCCAGTATAATCCTTAACCTCTCGCCAGACCATAGAGCTCTTAGGGTGTAGGCTGAGTCTGTAATGGATTATATCTATGGCTTTCTCTAGTATCAGGTTCAGGTCACAGCCAGAGCTTAGGGAGGGACCAGGGTCAGGTCCGATCTGGATCTGGGTTCAAGGCTGTTTCTGTGGCTCATTCTGGGACCAGAGTCAGGGGCTTTGCCTGGAGCCAAGATCAGGGTTCTAGAATGATTCAAGGTTAGTGCTCACTCTAGAACCCACGTCAGGCTCAGTTTGGGATCAAGATCAGGGCTCAGGCTGGGGCCAGGATCAGAACTCCATCAGGCTCTGGGCATAGGATTGACTCATTCTGGGACTGGATCTGGGAGGGAGGTGGGAACCATTATTGTTCTCACTTGACATAAGGTGACCCAATGAGCCGCTGGCAGACCTCTTTGTTTGACCTCTTTTGCCTGTATTTTCTTTTTTATTGGTTGTCGTTGAAGGTTTCTCTGGGACTTTGGGAGCAGGTAGAGGGGGTATCATGAACTGCCTTGAGAAAAAAACAGCACTTAGTAGGATTGGATGAGGAGGCCTGATTTTGTGGCTAACTTTCCATATGACCTCAAGCAGGTCACTTTCCCACCCTGGGTCTCAGTGTCTTTATCTGTCAAATGGAGATAATAACCCCTTGCCCTGCCTGTCCTACTGGTTTGGGGGAGAATACAAAGGTAGGCTCTTTCAAAAGTGGAAAAGCTTGAGATGCATGGAAACCTTTCCCTATCAGGCAGGAAAATAGGTCAACTTGGGGAAGGGAGGTAAATGGCTGGAAGGGAAAGGCCCAGTGTGGGGGGAGGGAATTGGGGAATTCTCAAACATTCTTCCTGGTGACTGGGACTCCCTTTGATCTGCATGGCTGGGTCCATGCCTGCCTCACCACATCCACAAATTTTTCTCAGTCAGCAAATGTTGGGGATTTGGGTAGGGGGTTAAATGGCCAGATCTTGGCCAGGCCTGGTGCCCATGGCTACCTATGGCCAAGCTGGCATAACCCTGGCATAGTCAGGGTCTTCTGTAGCCTATCCCACAGCAACCTTGGGTGGTTTCTAGCTTGTAGGGAGTAAGGAGAAAAGAAGAAAAAGAAGGTTGGACTGGGAAGCCAATTTTTCTTTTCTGGAAGTCAGGGTATATGTGTGGGGCTGGGTAGAAAGGGGATTTTGTGGGGTTGCTTAGGGCTGGGTTCCCCTTTAAATGGATGCAGGGATTCCTTGAATCTAGAAAGGGTTGGAATCCCCAGGTCTATTCTCCTTGTTCATTCTTTTTGAAGCATTTAAGGTTAAGTGACTTGCCCAAGATCACACAGCTAGTAGGTGCCTAAGGCCAAATTTAAACTCAGTCCTTTCTCCTGACTCCAGGGCTAGTGGTCTGGCCACTGTGCCACCTAGCTCTCACCACCCTGCCCTTGTTCATTCTAAAAGCTTTAGAGAAGAAAGAGATGTTAGAGCCTTTAATCCAAGGGTCCTGAACATTGTTGGTGTCATGGATTCCTTGGGGAATGTCTGATGAAGTCAATGAATGGACCCTGTCTCAGAATCATGTTTTAAAATGAATAAAATACAAAATGAAACATTATCTTGAAATACCTAAAAAAAATTTTTTTTAAAGAAGTTTGTGGACCCAGGTTAATTCTAGTCCAGTCTCTTAAATTTATAGAAGAAAAAGCTCAGGACCCAATAGATGAAGTAACTTATCTAAAGTCTCATCATTAGTAATGGATCTGGGATTTGACAGTCTTCTGTCTCTTATTAGGGGCAGCTGGGTAGCACAGTCAGAAGCAGAATCAAGAAGACAAGAATTCAAATCTGACTTCAGAAAGTTGCCAGCTATGTGACCCCAGGCAAGTCACAACTTCTGACTCAGTTTCCTCAAGTATGAGATAATAATTCCAGAGTTGTTGTGAGGACAAAATGAGATATTTGTAAGGCACTGAGCATAGGTCCTGCTATGTGGTAGGATTGTTTCCTTCTTTCCTTCCTGCCTTCTGACTTCAATCTAGTAATCTTTCTACTATATCAAGTTTCCTCTTTTTCTTCCTGACCCCTATTAACCATTACAGCTTTTGTTGAGCAATGAGGGACAGTGGGTTGGAAAAACTTAGTGGATAGAATTCCATTGGCAATGATCAGAATTCTAGAACTTTAGAATTGAATGGGGGAATTGAGGCCCAGAGGTCACACAAGTCCAAGGATGATCCAGAACTAGAATTCAGGTGTCCTTACTCCCAATCCATGGTTCTTTCCATCAGGCCAAGTTGCATCTCTGGTGCTGCTCCTGCTGGTAGAGATTTGGATGAGAGCCTTGGAACTGAGGCCCAGAGGTAGGGGTGGGAGGTTGAACATGTGGGGTTGGTACAGGAATGAGAGGTCAGTGCATAGTGTGCTTGGTGGCTGGGGGTGGCACGAGCCCCATTACAGGCCTCATTGTTTCTCTTCTCCCACTGGGAATGGAGATTGGTGCCAGCTTTATCCTTCCCAACTGGGTCCTAGAAGTGCATCTCCCTTCCAAATTATAGCTTTGGGTTTGTTGTTCAGGAGTGGGCGAAGTGGGGGGTGAATGAAAGTGTCCTGGGATCATAGCAATGTGGTTTGTTGGAAAAAGTACTGGATTTTCCAAATCCTATGGCCCTGGTCACTGACCAAAAAGGATGGGGTAGGAAGATTTTCTGGAATTTTTGCTCTCGGTGAATCCTGGGGCTTTGTGTCCAGGCCAAAGCAATCATTCATTCATTCACTGATTCTTTCATTCAGTGCTTTCTGTGTTTAAAGAGCCTTCTTTTCCCCCTTGGGTTTAACCAGAGAAGGCTTCCTGGAGGAGGTGGGATTTTAGAGCTGAGACTTTTGCCTAGAAGAGCAGGAATTAGATTCTGAGTAGGGTAGTACTGAGTGTGGAGGTATTTGGCCAAGGGACAGGTGAAACTAGAGAATGCTCCTTCACCCTCATCTCCTTCTCCCTTTCCACCCTAACAAGTCACCTCCTCTTTCCCAGGGTGAGTGTTTCCCCACTGGAGTCTGGGGATGAAGCTAGTGCTGATCCCCTGGGCTTGCCTGGTCAGCTGGCACCCTGTGAATAGAGGCTGGGAAGGGCCCGGGGCCACCTCCCACGGTAGAGCTAATAATACCAGTGGCCACCCGCGCTGCAGGACGCTGTGTTCCACTCAGGCCTAAAAAAAGGTCCATAACAGGGTTTTTGGCAGGACATCTCCCCATGCCTGCCTCCTCCCCCTGCCTTCCTCCCCCAGCTAGGCTCCCTCAGGCCTTGCCTTTCTCCTTCAGAACCTCATAATCAGAGCTGGGCAGCAGCACAGGCAGGAGCTGGGGTCCTAGCATTTAGAGATCAGAGACCTGTCTCCTCATTTTACGTCAGAAGAAACTAAGGGAAAGGTTCTATCTAGCGCTAGCGGTCCGTCTTCTGTTACGTTCTGACAGGCTGGTTCTTTGTTCTAAGGCCCCTTCTAGTTCTGACAAGTTGTGTTCTAGGTTCCAGGGTTTCTTCCAGCTCTGAAGGCCTGGTTCTATGTTCTAAGGCCCCTTCTAGCTCTGCCATCCTGTGTTCTAGCTCTGACAGCTGGTGTTCTATTTTCTAAGGTCCCTTTCAGCTCTGACAGGCTGTGTTCTATGTTCCAAGTTCTCTTACAGTGTTGCTATGCTTTGTTTCTATGGTTCTCTCAGGAGGTAACAGCAAAAACTGTCTCTTCTTCATGCCAGGTGCTGCCTGATCCCTTGGGGACACTCATTGAAGGCTTAATTTCCCATGGTGGTCTAGGTTTAGAACAAGTAGGCTGGGCTATAGCTCAGTTTTACCACCTACTTAGAGAACAAAATCCCCAAATAGCCAGGAGGATGAAATTTGGCCCTGGTCAGTTTCCCAATGGGATTGATTCATCATGGCCTTTGAAATCCACACCGATAGGCATCGGAAATCCTGGTGATGACCTGATGTAGCCCATCTCCTAGGAATGCAGGGCTGTGACCCTGGGGGATGGTCCGGAAGGAGCCTGGTGTCCTTGAGGTCAGGAGAGGTGACCGCTCACACCTGAGCCAGCAGCATAGTCGAAGGGCAGCTGCCGCTGACAGGGTTCATCAGTTTGTCTACACCTGTTGTTCTGAGCCAGTTGCTCCCTGGGGGTCAGAAATAGGACTGAGTAGTTGGGGAAGAGGAGTTCTAAGGGATCCCTAATCTAAGGAAGGGAGAGACATGTGCTCTGTGTCCTCAGGGAGATCCTGGCTTGAGGGGGATGACAGCTGCTGCCTTGAGGGTGCCTCTAATGAGGATGGGATGAGAGAGAAGGCCCAGACCCACTCTTAGTCATGAACCACTCTGGTCTAAGGGTCTGCATCATAGCCTCACCCCGAGGCAGCCCTGGTCTCCCTCACTCTCAGGGAGCTTCTGATTGGGGGCAGGGGAGATGGCCCTAAACTCAGGGAGCCCCTGGTCTGAGAGGGGAGACACGGACTTGACTTAAAACCCAGTCTACACCCCCGGGGCTCCTTGCCTGCAGACTCATGCTATGAACAAATATTGCCCACTTCCAGTTTCAAGGAAGATGAGCCTGGGAGATTGGTATTGGGGGTATCTTCCCTTTCTGGTTCATCAAGTGACTTCTTTAGTTCTGTCTGTAGGAGGAAAGTATGAAAAATCATTCCAACGTCCCTCCCTTCTAAGGGGGCATGAGACTATACATAGGTCAGAAACAGTGACTACTATGGAAGTCATAGGATCCCATTGATAGAAGCCTGGTATTCAGAGGGAGAAGTGAGTGCTCTGAAGGCATCCATTCTGGTCAGAGTGTGTCTAGAACTTTGGGTACTACATTTTGGGAAGCCCGATGGCTGTCCAACCAGACTGGTGAGGGGACTTGGAATCTTGTCATATGAGGAACAGTAGAAAAAACTGAAGATAAAATCTTGGACAAGCCTCTTACCTGCCCTGGGGCCTGGTTTTCTTCTCTGTAAAAAAAAGGGAGGGATTGAATCAGTTGCTCTCTAAGTTTAGGGAATAAGTAGGTGGCCCAATGGATACAGTCCTGGAGTCAGGAAGACCTCAGTTCAAATCCAGCCTCAGACACTTACTAGCTGTATGACCCTGGGCAAGTCACTTAACTTCTGCTTGCCTCAGTTTCCTCAACTGTAAAATGGGGGAATTGTAGTAGCATCTCTCTCACAGGATTGTTGTGAGGATTAAGTGAAATATTATTTGTGAGAGGTTAGTACAGTCCCTGGTACACAATAGGTGCTTGCTCCCTTTTCTCTCTAGATCCTATGCTAGACTCAGAGGAAGATTTATTAGGGATGTAATCTCTGTCTTCAAATAGCTAAAGGCCGTCACGAGGAAGAAGGATGGCACTTACTCTGGGTTGCTCCAGAGGCCAGAATCACAGTCGGACAATTTCAGAGTGGGAAGACACTTTAATGGTCATTTAATTCAACCCAAATTGGAAAGGAATTCCCTCTAAAAAAAACCCTCAGCACATGGTCAATTCATCCTCTGCTCCCAAGTCTCTAATGGGAGAGAACCCACTGCCTTGTGAGGAAGCCCATTCTGCTTTCAGACAGCTCAGATTGGTAGAGAATTTTTCCTAACATCAAACCTAATTTGCTTATTGCTCTCAGTTTAATACATTAATCGATAGACATTTATTAAGCACCTACTATGTGCCTCGAACTGTACTAAGTGCTTAGGAATACAAAAAGAGGCAAAAGACAGTGCCTGCCCTCAAGGAGCTTACAATGTAATGGGTAAAACAGCATATGAACACATATACAAAGCAAGCTATGTACAGGATAAACAGGAGATAATTAATTTGGGATTGGGAGGCATAGGGAAAGGTTTGCTGTGAAAGAAGTCAGGGGAAGCCAGTAGGTACAAATGAGGAGGAGAGCATTCCAGGCATGGGGGAAGCCAGAGAACATCCCTAGGGGCTGAGGCAGAGCAAGCCTAATCCTTCTTTCACATGATAGGACTTCAGATGCATGACGACAGCTATCATGTGCCTCCTGAGTCTTCTCCAGGCCAACACACATGCTCTGGTCCTTCAACTGATACTTGTTAGAGTTCGGCCTCAGGGCCCTGATTTGCTGTCTTAGTTGTCCTTTTCTGGACTATCTTAATTACTTTTTTCTTTCTCTCTTTCTCTTTTTCTTTCTTTCTTCCTTCCTTCCTTCCTTCCTTCCTTCCTTCCTTCCTTCCTTCCTTCCTTCCTTCCTTCCTTCCTTCCTTTCTTTCTTTCTTTCTTTCTTTCTTTCTTTCTTTCTTTCTTTCTTTCTTTCTTCTTTTTGGAGGAGGTAAGGTAGGGTAATTGGGGTTAAGTGACTTGCCCAAGGTCACATGGCTAGTTTTGTGTTAACTATCTGAGGCTGGATTTGAACTCAGATTTGAAATCTCCTGACTCCAGGGCTGGTGCTCTATCCACTGCACCACCTAGCTGCCCAGACCCCTTTATATCCTTTTTTTTGTTTTAATAGTATTTTATTTTTTCCAATTACATATAAAGAAAGTTTTTAACATTCACTTTTATAAGATTTTGAGTGCCAAATTTTTTTCTCCCTCTCTCCCCTCCCCCTCCCCAAGAAAGCAAGCAAAATAGGTTATACTTTTTCAATCATATTAAAAAATATTTCCACATTAGTCATGTTGTGAAAGAAGAATCAAAACAAAGAGAAAAACCAAGAGAAAGAAAAAACAAAGACAAAAAAGGTGAAAATAGTATGCTTTGATCTACATTCAGTCTCCATAGTTCTTTCTCTGGATGTGGATAGCATTTTCCATTAGGAGTCTTTTGAAATTGTCTTAGATCATTGTCTTGCTAAGAAGAGCCAAGTCTATCAAAGCTGATCATTGTAGAATGTTACTTTGTACTTGTTTTCCTGGTTTTTCTCACTGCACTCAGCATTAGTTCATGTAAATCTTTCTAGGTTTTTCTTACGTCTGCCTGCTCATCATTTCTTATGGAACAATAGTATTCCATTACATTCATATACCTTGTTCAGCCATTCCCCAATTGATGGGCATCCCCTCAATTTCCAATTCTTGGCCTCCACAAAAAGAACTGCTATAAATATTTTTTTTATGCTCTCTTTGGGATACAGACCTAGTAGTGGTATTGCTGGGCCCCTTTATATTCTTAAAAAATTACTGAGGATCCTCCCCTTACCACAGAAAAAAGCTTTTGTTTATATGGATTATATCTATTGATATCAGTTGTATTAGAAATGAAAACATCTTTGTATTACTATGAAAATAGTTTTGACCATGTGAACCCCCTGAAATGGTCTCAGGGACACTCAGATAACTCTTTGAGAACCACTTATTCTAGTCCAGGGGTGAGGAACCTATAGCCTAGAGGTCACATGTGGCCCTCTAGGTCCTCAAGTGCTGCCCTTTGACTGAATATGAACTTCACAGAACAAATCCCCTTAATAAAAGGACCTTAGCACAGTGACTGACATATAATAAATACTTAATAAAGGCTCTATTTGTCTCTATAGATTTGTTTTCCTATCTGCCTCTCTATCTGTCTCTGTCTCTGTCTTTCTCCCCCTCCCTATCTATCTACCCAGTAGTAAGACTTGGTCCAATCTGTGCCTGGCCAGGTAAGAGGGTCAGTATGTCATTGTAACATTTATATGCTTCAGTACTGTATGATTTCAATAGTGTCCTCCTCTGATTCAGGTCACAGGACCCTTGACTCTATTTCATGAGTTGTTATGGCCAAAGACCTCATCACCTGCATGGTGGGTCCCCAGGTGACTGTTCTCTCTAACCTGAGCTGGGACAGGGCATTGCTGGGTCCTTTATGCAGAGCTTTTCTGTCTTGGAAAGGACCCCAGGGCTTCCCTAGCACACCTTTTGGGAAATCATGCTGCCCAATGAAGCACCCAAGAAAGACTTTGGTGGAAGATTCGCCTTCCAGTCTTCTCCTTCCCTCTCTTCCTCTCCATGTGTGGGTCTCTCTCTCTGTCTCTGGGTCTGTGTCTCTCTCTGTCCCTTCTTCTTCTCCGTGGTGCTCCCCATGTAGGGACCTCCCCTACAGCCCTGCCATTAGCTGGGGGAGCATTGAGAGATCAGGCAACACTTCTAGGCCAGGCCTCTGGCGGGCTTCCCAGGTAATTGATGTGATTCCCGGAGGTCCCAGAGGAGGGAGGGAGGGAAGGGGGGAAAAGGAGAGAGAGAAAGGCAGACAGGGTTGAGTTACAGGCTTTTCTAAGGGTCTCACATCAACTGTTTTTTGCCAAAGGGCATTGAATGTCATGCGTGACAAAGGGTTTGGCTGTCGATGCCCACTCGTGGAGAAGAGTTTTCCTTTCACCGGCTGTAACCAAGGTCTTCCTTCACAGCCCTGTCTTTCTGATCTCTGTCCAGGGTCCTTGCCTGTTCCCTTTGGGAGTGGTCCCTGGGGGCCCTGGCCTTAACAGCATCTGATTTCAGAGAATGACTTAGGAAAGGAGAGAATCGAAGCTGGAGTGGGGGGTTCAGACTGAAAGTTCTGTGGGGGGCAGAGGTTCGTAATTTCTCCCAAACCCCATACCCTGGAGAATTAGGGCCAGACAGACCCGAACAGGGATGGGCCTGGGCTGAGAACAAAAGTTTGGAGAATCAGAGGGAATGAATACACTGTAATCCTCTTGTTTAAGGATTGCAGATTAGAGGCTGAAGGGGTCTCAGATGTCAGCTGGTGTAACCCCCTCATTTTATACTCATGGAGGGGAACAGGATTGGAGGAGTCTCTGGATCTCCTAGAATGGGGCTGTTTTTTTTGGAGCATCGAGCTTAGGCTCCTGCTCAGGCTTAGCCTTGAGGCCCTCTGGTCTAGCTACTGGGGGAGGTGGTGGTGAGGGGGCTTCCCTGTTACATACAGATGAGGACAATGAAACCCGAGAAGTGAAGTCACCCAGGGTCATTCAGGGAGTAAGCAGCTGTGGCAGAATTTGAATCCAAAGCCTTTGACCGAAGAGCCAATATTCTTTCCTTAGTATCAAGCTACCTCCAGGGAGAGGAGTCTGGGTTTAGGGCTACCCTTCTTTAGGTCCTGTGCTAAGGGAGAAAGCCAGGAGAATTCCTGATGATGTGACAATCCCCAATATTTAAGATCTTCCATAATACTCCCACTTGGTGTCCAAACTGCCTTGGTGCTCTGGGGTCTACTATCCTGTCTACTGAGGGTTCTTTTGTTTCCCAAACACTGGCAGAGCTGAGGGGGTGGGGGCTCACATCTCCCCAAGACCTACATCCACTCAAGCTGTCTGAAAGCCAGCACAGCACTTTTCACCGAATTCATTCCCACAACCCAGGAAATTTTTGTTTAAAAGGAGAAATTTCAGGGGGAAAAAAAGTGCCGAGGAGGAGCTATAATTAGGCCCTTTCCCTTGGGGAGGGGAGGAAAGAGGAGGGAAGAACAAGGCAGCCCGGCAGGGAGTGAGTCACCAGCTCTGGTGAGAGACAATGGGAGCCTGCACGTGCGAGAGGCTGAGGAAGTCTTTGGTGGGGGGAGGGGGCCCTGGGATTCTAGTCTCTCTCCTGGAAGCAATAGAAAAGCTATGGGGAGGTGCTTGGGGGAGAGCAAAAGGGGGTTCAGTCAGGAGGTGCTAGGGTGGCTTAGAAGCAGTATTTGGGATACTCCTCTCCCCTCTGGGCAATAGCGGATTGGCAGAAGGTGCTGACTTGATACCCTGGGGGGCATTAGAGAAAGAATGAATCACCACAAGTATTAGCCCTGGCCATAAAGGACCATTACAGTCTCTTTCAGGTGTGTGTGTATGTGTGTGTGTGTGTGTGTGTGTGTGTGTGTGTGTGTGTGTGTATGTGTGTGTGTGTGTGTGTGTGCTTGCTCTGCCTTTGCAGAGTCCAAGCTGCTTTCAGCATCATCCCTTCCCCAACCCAGCCCCTTCCCCAACCAAGGGCCTGCTGGGAAGGGTTTGGGAGTGGGGGGGGGGGGGAACATATTGTGCTATTTGGTTTCTCCACTAACAGCATCCTCTCCAGCCATGTTGAAGGCTGTGGATGCATAGAAAGTCAGGTTATAGGGGCTGGTGCCAGTATACATCTTAAGTCACTGGAAGGGACCAGGAGTTAAAATAGAGCCTGCCTGAGGTCAACAACAGAGAAGTCCATCAAAGAGCTGGATGGGGCCCAGTGGGGATGTTCAGTTCATTCTGGTATCAGTCACCTCTGCCTAACTAGAAGCCTCTTTCTTGAGGTTATGGGAAATGGCATGGGTCTGACTGAGTCCTCAGCCCCTCCCCCAAAGCCTATCTTCTGAGGGGGGATTAACCTGCTCTCCTGAGAAATATTCTTGGCTTTGAATGGGGCTAATGGTCCTGATGATTCATCTTTTTCTTTGGCAATCTCATATTGTCAGAAGTCACAGTCTCACAACAGCACCTGTTGTTAATACACTTAGGGATGGACCTACCAAGGATGAGGGGCCAAGAGGGCCTTCCTCTTGGCAGTAGTTTCAGCTGTCCTTGAAAGGAGGGAATGATGGTCATTTATTGGGTGATCCCAGTGGTAAGTCACCAAGGGGCCTGGCCTGGACCTCAGGAGGTTACTGAATATGTTGTAGCCTGTGGAGAGGGGAAGAGGAGGAAGAAGAGGAGGAGGAGCAGGAGGGCCCAGGCCCTGGGGTGGTGGTGGGGAACACTTCCTGCCCAGGGAGCCTATTTGGACAGAGTACAGTGTGAAGGGTGTATGTGGCATTTAAATAGACTGTGCCCTTCAAAAACCGAAGACCAAATTAGCTCCCTAAATTACAGCCCTTGTTTCCTCTTGGCCTTGGATTTCTTGGTGAAAACACAGGGCCTCTTCTCCTTCTCTGCTTCCTGCCTGAAGCCCACTGACACTGCTCAGATTGTTTAAATCTGAAATCAAAGGCCTAAGAGAGGCCCTGGTAGAGCCCAATTCCCTGAGGCCAATAGCCATCCCCAGGAGGCTAATCCCGACTCAAGCCCTTGCTGTCCCTATCCTGTCTGAGGGGGTGCCTGCTGGCCTCCAGTATGGGAATGAAAGGGATTCTCCTTCCCCAAAGATGACATTTAGGATACTTATTCATTAGTTAAATAAAACAAAACAAAATTATGTGTTGAGCCCTCTGCTTAATGTTGGAAGAGATATAAGTTTTAAATCAGGGATTCTTAAACTGGGATCCACAAACCCACAAGAAGTCCCTGAATAAATTCCAAGGGGTCCATGAACTTGGAAAGGAAAAAAAAATTAAATCTTGATTTTCACTTACCTTGAATTCACATTTCTCATTTCCTTCAGTTATTTAGAAACATTATTCTGAGGAAGGGTCTATAGGTTTCATCATACTACCAAAGGGGTCTAAGACCAAAAAAAGGAGAGTAAGGAAACAAATATTTATTAAACACCCACTGTGTACCAGGCCCTGTGCTAACCCTTAACAATTATGATCTCATTTGATCCTTACAACAATTCTGTGAAGTAGGTACCATTATTTTCCCCATTTTACCCCATTTCTCCAGGTAAGGAAACCAAGGCAGACAGAAGTGCCCAGGGTCACACAGCCAGTAAGTGCCTGAGGCCAGATTTGACCTCATGTCTTTATGACTCCAGGTTTCACTCTTTATCCACTGTGGGACCTAGCTACCTTTAAAAAGAAAGTATCTAATCTCTGGCTTAGATAAAATGCAGTCTCTGCCTTCGTGGTTCTTATAGTCCAGAAAGGGAATAAGAAACTAAGATATAATAAGTGTGCTTTAAAAAAGTCAGGACCTGTGATTTTGTTGGTATAGGGAACTTGCTGTATGGGAAATGATTGTGTCCGTGGGCCACTGGTTTGGAGTTTCTAGTTAAGTCTTAGAGAATTGCCTGGGGACACTGAGAAATCAAGTGACTTGTCTTGGTGGGTCATCCTAAGACTTCAGTTCAGGTTTCCCAAACTCAAAGACTAGCCCTCTATTATGCCAATAAATCATGCAACAAAAATTTACCATGACAAAAATGCGAAGAAATTTCATTTGTAAGGACATGGACAGGAGGCCATGACCCAGCCAGGAGACCAGGAAAAGGGGATCAAGATTCATGAGGGGAGTGGATATCTGAGTAGGGATTTAAAGGATGGGTTTCAACAGGTGGGGATGGAGAGGACAACATTCCAATCACAGGAAATAGTGTGAGCAAAGTTATGGAGGTGGTAGAGTACGATAAGGTATGTTCAGGGACAGAGACTAGTCAAGTTTAGATGACGTTGGTGTGTGAATGGGAATAAACATGAGAGAAGGCTGGAAAGATTGTGTAGCACTAAATTCTGGAGGGTCTTGAATGCCAGGGCCTTCTAGACAAGGTGTGAACTCCTTGCCAAGGTACTATCTTATCCTAGGAGCTAGTTGACTTGGTTCTTTGATCTGTCATTGACCTAAGTTCCAGGCTCTGTAGGAGTGATGAGTTGAAGTCTGAACCTAAGCTAGCCTTTGGACTTGATCTTTAAAAGAGAAGTTTTTATGAGTTAGGAGCAAAAAGAATAAGAGTTACAGATCAAGGTTGTGGTGTGTAAGCCCAGAGCTCTGGACACCAGGTTACATGAAGGAGCAGATTGGAAGAGAGACTGGAATTGGGAGGCCTATAGAGTCTATTAAAATTAAAGAGTGGTTGGGGGGTAAAGAAGACTTGTACTAGGTTGGTGGCAGATGTGAGAGATGAACTTTCTTTAGAATCTGTTTTCAACTTAGTCTGCATGCGTAGGAATCTGTGGGTATTTACCATGACAGCTTTCCTATTGTGTAATAAGAAATAACAAGCAAGATGCTCTCAAAAAAAAAAAAAAAAGACTTATGAGAACTGATGCAAAGTGAAATACGCAGAACCAGGAGAACATTGTATGCAGCAACAGCAATATCGCAATGATGATCAATTGTGAATGATTTAGCTATTCTTAGCAATACAATGATCCAAGACAATTCCAGAAGATTTATGATGAAAAATGCTATCTACCTCCAGAGAAAGAATTGATGGAGTCTGAATGCAGATCAAAGCATACTAAAAAAAAACAACAACTTTTTTCATTTTTCTTTTTTTAGTCTGAGTTCTCTTTTGCAGCATGGCTAATATGGACATATGTTTTGCATGACTGTACATGAATAATCTACATCAAAGTATTTGCCTTTGCAAGAAGGGGGGAGGGGAGCGGTGAGGTAGGGATTTTAGAACTCAAAAATAATTTTTAAAATGAATGTTAAAATTGTTTTTATATACAATTGAGAAAAAATTTTAAAAACATTATTTAAAAAAAAATAAGAACTATCCTTAGTATTTGTGGGGTGACATGGTAGAATGGGAAGGACTCTATCAAGGGAGAGGGATTTGAATCTTGCCTCAGACCCTTATTAGTTACATGACCTTATCCAAGTTATTTAGCTTCCTTGGGCTTCAGTTTCCTCATCTGTAAAATAGGGATAAACCATAGCACCTGCCTCACAGGGGGGTGAGCATAAAGTGAGATAGCATATATTAAGGCACTATATAAATGTCAGCTGTGATTATAACACGTGGAGGTTTACAAAGCACTTTCTTTGAAAAAATGATTCAGGGCCAAGTATCGTGATGTTCATTTTACATTTGAATGAGGCCAAGAACAGAAAGGGATGGGGACTTGGCCAAGGCCATGGATACACTCTCATTAGAGTTAGAGCTCTCATTTCTGTCCCAGGTACTGCTTGCTGTTTTTCCTGGGGTCTAAATTCTCTGCATTCATTCAACTCTTCTTTTTAGCCTCTTGACACAACTGTCCAGGACAGTGGGTAGGGCTTGGGAAATGGGGGGAGATCTTGGCTTTCTGCCATGGGAGGGCACTGCTCTCCTCCCTCGTCTGCCGGATGCGAGCCTGTGATGCCATCTCTGATTGTCAGGGTGGGCTCTCTTCACTCGGCTTTAGGCTCATGAGTTCCGCTGTGTGCGTGAGGATCCCCACAGGGCTTGTTTCCTGGATGGGCCACGTCCTGCTGCCTGACACGTCCTGTCCTGTCCTGTCCCATCCCATGCATCATGGTGGAGTCGGGAGTCAAGATGGAAGAGAGACAAGCAGGGGTGTGGTCATGACCCAGTCCCACTGGCAATTCATCTGCCTGGAGAGGCAGATATGCAGTGAAAAGAGGCCTAGGCTTGGAGCCAGGAGACTTGGATTCTTTCTAATCCTGACTCTGGGTGACCCATGGCAAGCTCATTCTCCTTTCCCAACTTCAGTTTCTCCATCTGGATTTGGAGTCAGAAGACTTGGGTTAGCCATAGTAACTGTCACTTAATCCTGCTGGGTCTCCCTTTCCTTATTTGTAAATTGGATGGGTTGGCCTAGATGATTTCTATGGTTCATTCTGGTTCTAGAATCTGTGAACTAGACGTAGGGATTTTAAACTGAAGTCTGGGAATTTGGTTTGTAAAAATATTTCAATAACTGTATTTCTATATAATTAGTTTCCTTGGTAATCCTATGTACATTATGCTTTTAAAAATATTGTTCTGAGAATGGGTCCACAGGCTTCACCAGCCTGTCAAAGGGGTCCCTGACACAAAAAGGTTAAGAACCTCTTGTCTATATGATCCCCTCCTTCCTATTAGACAAGCACTTGTTCCTTTTCCCCAAAGGACACAGGGATATTCCTTGGTTTTCTTGCTCTTTCCTGATGGCCAAGTGAGAAACTCCTTGGGGCTAGGATAGAGGTGAGATCTTTGTTGGAAGACTAACAAGTCTATACCATGATCTTGCCCAGTAATTATCCTCTACTTTCCCTCCTACCTGTCTGAACCTTCTCTTCCTCAGCTTTTCATAACCTCCATCCCTGTCATTGGAGGCCATTGATAACAATTAAGCCTTTGGCCCAGAACCTAATCTCCTTGTCTATTACTGGGCCAGGTAGGATGGGATTTGGGCCCTTTTAGAGACTGAATTTAGAAGCCTCTTCACTGCAAAGTCTACTGCCACATCTTGGAGGAGCCCCTTTCTCACTAAGTCACTTGAGAAAAGCCATCATGGTTTAACCCACAGTGACCATCAAGCGCTCAGGCACCAAAAGTTCTCCCTACCAGTACAGGACCAGGACTCAGGATCCAGGCCCTACCAGGAGTCAAGGGCATGTTCCACGTACACGGTATTGTCTGGCTGAGTGTCATGCCATGCCATCCTTGGATGGAACAAAGAAACAGGGATTGAGTATGAATACAGTCAGCTCACTGGCATCCCAATTACTAGCTACTTATTGATTCAGAAGCCAGAGCAATCTCCCTTTGGGCTCAGCCCCTTTTCCCCTGGCATTTGAGAGAGGACCGTCTATTACTTTCTTCAGCAGCTGATAAGGATTATGGAGGGAGAGATGCTCCATAGTCATGAGCCCCTTGAAGGTGGGAGCCATTGTCCATTGGTCCTTCCTCTTCCTATGAGTAGTAGGCTTTAATCTCTAGATTCAGGGTTGCTGCCTGCTGAAGCAAAGCTCCTTGTCTCGTGAGAACTCTCTTGGATGGCTCATCCTTACCTTGCCCGGGTGCCCATTCTGTCCTCCTCTCTTACACATGGTGCCCTCTGGAACCCCTGTTCTCTCATTAACACACTTCCATTTATCATGCTCCTCTTCTTCATGGAAACCTTGCTCGCTCTGGAAGGGAGCTGCCTCTGCCTGTTCTCCCAAAGCTAATCTTAGCTTCCACAGGTCACTCCACTTCTCCCTGTTTCCCTCAACCCCTTCCCCTTATCCTCTCACAGTCTTGATCCTTTAACTAGTTAACCAGTTCAACTTATATAGAGCCAGGTCTGATTAGTATTAGTTCAAATAATAAATCCCATATACATACAAAATTTATACTAATTGAAGTTATAATTATGCCAAATGTGGTCATTAGTTCCAGCCAATGGAAATGTTCAGTGTGAATTTGAATAATGTGAGGTGAATGAATCCCAAATGAATTATGGGATTCATTATGTGCACGAATTAGGAACTAGCTGTATACGGTCCCGTAGCCTTGAGTAACCCATTGATGGGTTACTCCCCCCATCCCACCAGCTTCTATTTGTAGACTATTAAAGGCTGCTGGAGTAATTCATACAATCCTACCAATTGTAGTCCACTACAGACTGGTGTTATTTAATATCCTCTATAACATACCTGACAGGTAGCCATCTAGCCTTTGTTTGAAGACTTTTAGGGTGGTGAAACCCACTGCCTCTGGAAACTCTCCAGTATACTTTGGATCATTCTAATGACTAGGAAGTTTCTTCTCTTCTTTTTCTTTTTCTTCCTCCTCCCCTTCTTTCTTCTTTTTCTTTTCTTCTTCTGCCTCTACCATTTCCTCTTCTTTTCCCTTTTCCTATAGATTCTCCCTTGTAACATTTCTCAAATACACCACCTTCCTTCTCTACTCCAATACTGCCACTACACTGGTTCAGGCCCTCATCACCTCATGCCCATACAATTGCACTGACCTTTGGGCTGGTCTTCTTGCCTCAAGTTTCTTTCCACTATTGTCCATCTTGTACTTGGCTGCCAAATTTATCTGAAAGCACAGATCTGACTCTACTACCCCCTATTCAATCAACTTTGGTGGTTTTCTGTCACCTCCAGGATCAAATATAAAATTCTCTCTTTGGTATTCAAAGCCATTCCTAATCTGGACCCTTCCCTTACCACCTTTCCAGTCTTCTTAGATTTTACCCTCCACCATATTCTTCCCAATGGAGTAACACAGGTCTCCTGACTCCAGGCATTTCTAGTGGCTTTTCCCCCTGCCTAGAATTCTCCCCCACTCCCCCCATCATCTTTGCTTCCCCACCATCAAGGCTACCTTCAAGTCCCAGCTAAAATCCCACTTTCTACAGTAATCCTTTTCAGTCTTCCTTTATCTTAGTGCCTTCCCTCTGAGATTATCTCCAACTTATCCTGTATCTTGTTTGCATTAGACTGTGAGCTGGATTGTGTGAGACTGGATTTTTGTGTTGTTTGTTTGTAATCCCCAGCACAGTGTTTGGCACATAGCAGATACTTTCTAAATGTTTATTGATGAATTTCTTCCCCTTCTCTTCCTCCTTTGTCTCTTCCTCCTCCTGTGCTTTGTCTGGATCCATGGAAAGGAGCTCCTGGTGAGGAAACACCCTCTACCAAGGCAGATTGGCCAGCATAACTCACCTCTTCTTAGAGGACTCCCCAGGAGGCACAGAAAAGTTAAGTCACTTTCCTGGGTTCCCACAGCCATTCTGTGTCAGAGGCTTCCCTTGAACTCAGAGGTTCTTGACTCAGCGGCTTCTTCTCCGCCTCCCTTCCTTTTCCTCTTTTCAACTTCCCCACAGTGAACCTAACTTTGCCTTCTGGGGTTAAACAGAACAAATAAAATCCCCATTTTCTGGGATATCCCTTCAGATAGTGGAAGGAGGTTATCATGTTCCAATTAAGTCTTCTTCTTCAGGCCAAACACTCCCCCAACTCCCAGAATCTTCATAAGATCCTCTTATGGCATGACCTGGAGGTCCTTCAATCTCCCGTCTCTGGATACACCTCAATTTATCACGTCCTTCCTCAGCCATGGGACCAAGAACTGAACAGGGGTGGACTGAGCAGGGCAGAAAAGACAGCAAGAAAATGATTTCCTTAATCCTGGAGGCTATGTCTCTCAATGCTACTTAAGATGATAATATTAAGCTCTTTTAGTTGCTAGGTCACTCTGGAGGAAGATTGATCTTTCCTATACACTAAACCCGCTAGATTTTTTTTAGACAAATTGCTAACCATGTAGACCCCATCTTGAGCTTGTGAAGTTGATTTTTTTAACCCGTGTAAGATTTTACATTCATAACTATTAATTTTCATCTTCTTTGATCTTACTCAATGTTCTAACCCCATCAAGACCTTTTGGGGTCCAAAATCTGTCATCTGTTATGCTAATTTTACCCTGGTAAATAGCTATGACTTTATTAAATCATTGATAAAATGTTAGATAGTATGCGGCCATATGCAAACTCTTGCTGTATTCCTTTGCTATATTTCCTCCAATGTCAACTTGACATTGAATTATTAATGATTATTCTTAGGGTTTGGCCATTTAAACAGCTCTGAATCTTCCTAAATATATTATCATCTAGCCTATATCTTTCTATCTTGCCCATAAGAATTGTATAAATGACGGTGAAATGTTTTCCCAAAATCTGGGTAAACTCTACTGTATTCCTTTGACCTAACAGTCTAGTAATCTTATTTTAAAAAAAAAAAAGGAAATGAGATGAGTTTGCCAAAGCTTCTTGTTGTTGAAATCATCCTAGCCCTTTGTGATCACTGCTTCCCTTTCTCTATGTTCACTAGCTATCCTTTTAATAATACATTCTAGAATTTTGCAAAGAATTGAGGTCAAGTTCATTGGCCTATAGTTTTTGACTCTTCTTTTTCCCTTTCTGAAAAGTTGAAACAGCATTCGTGCTCCTCTCATCCTGTGGTAGCTCTCCTATTGTTTATGATGTTTCAAAGAAAGCTGACCGATTTATCAAGAACATTTGCTAATTTCTTAGGTACCCTAGGATATGGGTCAACTGGGTCTGGTGACTTGGAGTCCCCCAGGGCAGCAAGTTGCTCTCCAATTACCTCCTTACTTATCTGTGGTATCAACTCCTTATTGGCCAATTTTTCTCAGTCCTTTACAATCCAAAGATCTTTATCCTTAGAAGGGAAAACAGAAATGAAATAAGACCAGGTTTGCCTCCTTTTCAGCATCCATTAGAGCCCCATCTGCCCCAAGCAAAGCTACTATCACTGTTTTGATGCTCCTCTTTCTTCTAACACCTGTCTGACCACACCTTGGTTTTCTTTACTGGATTAGCCATCTCCTTTTCCAAAACTCTGGATAGTTCCCAAAGCTCTGTCATCATCTGCTCACATTTTAGGGGGCTTTAACTGGCAATCAGCCGAGGTCAAGCTCTATGGTGAAAGCACCACAGGCTGGGTGTCTTGTTTTGTGTGTGTGTGTGTGTGTGTGTGTGTGTGTGTGGTTATAATTTCTAGGAGAAAAGAGAAGAGTTGAGGAGAGTGTAGAGAGGCCCCCTCTCCCCCCTCCCCCAAAAACCAACATAACCAATCTCATAGCTTTTCTGACTTCTTGATAGAGCCTGTTCCCTTTCTGGACAGCTCTGATTATGAGAAACTTCTTTGTATTAGACTGAACTGGGTCTTCCTGTAATTCTCCCTTAGTTCTCCCAGTTCTGCCTAAGAGATCAAGTATTTTCTTCATGGCATTTGGGAATGGGAATCAAATTGCTTAAGGGCACAATGGATGGAACTCTGAGGCCTGGAGTTAGGAAGACTCATCTTCCTGAGTTCAAATCTGGCCTCAGACACTGACTAGCTGTGTGACCCTGGGCAAGTCATTGAACGCTTTTTGCTTCAGTTAACTTCATCTATAAAATGAGCTAGAGAAGGAAATGGCAATCCATTGCATTATCTCTGCCAAGAAAACCCCAAATGGGGTCCCAGAGGATCAGACCTGACTGAAAAATGACGGAACAACAAAAAATTCAATCCCCTGTGTTTTTTCCAGTTATTTTGTTTCATTAAATCATTTGGGTTCATGATCATTGGGTGTGTTCTGGTAAAGGAAGTATTGGTTGGGCCTGACAGCTATAGAGCTAAATAGAGAATTACCTCAGTAATATCATAGCCTTGGATGTAGGTGAGAAGGGCTTCATTAAGAGATATAGCTAAATAATAATTCCAGTGGAGAAGATCCCAGGGTTTTTAGCAGCTTTCAGATTCAAGTTGAGTCAACAATGTGGCATGACAACCATGCTATTCAAGGCTGTGTTGAGAGAACCCAGAGGTTCCATTCTGCTCAGCCCTGGTCAGACCACATCCCAAGTATCACGTTCAGCTGGGCACTGTATTTTAAGAAATGGAAAGATGAACTGGAAACCTTCCAGATTGAGGTGAACAGGATGCCCAAAGGCCTGGAGAGCATGTTTTAAAAGGATTCATTGGAGGAACTGGGGATTTTTAGCTTACATAGAGGGCCAAGATAACTACTTCTTACTTCCTGTGTGCCTCAATTTCCTCATGTGTTAAAAAAAAAAAAGACATTGTTGGACTAGATGACCTCTCCAGACTAGATCTTCCTCCTCCACTCTGGGGCTTTCTTTGGTTCCACTCTTTTTCTTACTCCCAAGCTAAGGCCCCAGGGGAATCAGGATAAGGGGTGACTGTCTAGAATAAATCTGCTTCTCTGAGTTCCTGATAAGTACTCTTGTATAAATAGTTTGGATATAGGCTGTAGTTATTTGAATGAAATCTCCCTGGGGGCAAGGACTATTTTTATTTTTTTTGTCTGGCACCTAATAGGTGTTTAATAGATGCTTGTTGGATTGAGTTCACAGGTCTCAGATCTCAGTAGATATCTTCACAGATTCTTACACCTGTTCTCTTCAATGAGGTCCATGAAGGTCAATAGGCCATCCTTTCAATGGACTGGCTTAAGTGTCAATAATTTTGAATATTTCCCCATTTATCCTTTGCTGCCAGACAGGGAAGGCTGTGCAGGCCAGTGACAGGGACCTCCCAGAGCTCAGTCATTTATTAGGATGACCATCTATCAAGAAGATAAAGGACTGGCCCAGGGCATGGCCCCAGGAGCAGGAAGGAGCTGTCAGCTGCCTGCAGAGATAACCAGTCTGGGCAGGCTGGTCCCCTGCCTGAGGGCAGGGATCCCTGGAGGAGCTCACGTCTGCTTGTCACCCAGACTGGACAGGCCTTGCTCAGAACCACCTCTGGGCTTCCCATAGGAAGGAAGACGCCCTGTCAAGGGTGATCACTATCTGTATGTCCGTCTGCCTGGGTGTGGTGGGAGGGAGACAGAGTCCTCTCCCCACGTAACTCACGAACTCAAAGAGGCTATCCATAATCTGGCTGGCATTCCAGGTCTGATACTGTCTCCAATCTGTGAGGGCAGGGTGATAGATTTTGAGCTTGGAGGTACCCTAGAGACCATGCAGGCCATACTTCCCATTTTACAAATAAGAAACCCAGGTCCAGAAAGCCTCACCCAGGTAATCAGTAGAAGGGCCAGGATTTGAACCCAAATCCTCCGAAAGGAGCAGATCCTAAGTTTTTAATCTCCCCCTAGCACAGAGGCCAGTGTTCCTTCTCAGGACAGATGCTTAATTAACATTGAAGACATGATATTTTAATGAAGGATGATGATAAATTAAGTTTTCTTTTTAACTAGTATATTAACAACAATAATCGAAGTTTATATCACACTTTATTATATATAAGGAACATTATCTATTTTTTCACAATAGCCCCATAGCTAGCATAAGTCAGGTCAGTTCAAGTCAACCAGCATCTGTTAATTGGCTATATATAAAATATGACAATAATTACATGTATATATATATGCATATATATATATATACACCCATATACACAAAATCCTACTCTGGGCCAGGTGCTATGTTAAGTATTGGATTTAGAATATTATTATCCCCATTGAATTGATCAGGAAACTGAGGCTAAGAAAAGGGGAAGTGGCTTGTTCAAAGTCACAGAGCTAGTGTCACACCTGAGAATCAAACCCAGGTCTCCTGAGTACCAGTCCAATGCGCTTTCCATGATACCACATTGCCTTCCAAGTCACACATGGTAGGTGTCAGTAGCACACAGTCAAAGCCCCCCCCCCCCCAAAGCCTCCCACACTCTTCTGCATAGTTTTCCACAGATACTTGAATTATGGTAATCATTATTGCATGGAACCATAGAACATCCAGTCTGCGTTGGATCTTAAGGATTATCTCATACAATTGCCATCACTTTATTTTGGTTATTTGAGGTTTTATTATTGCCTTTTGGAATTACTCAATACTCATTTTTGCTAACTCCTTGTAGTGAACCCTCCCTTATAGCAAAG
Source organism: Petaurus breviceps papuanus (assembly GCF_028583685.1). Classification (NCBI taxonomy): domain Eukaryota; kingdom Metazoa; phylum Chordata; class Mammalia; order Diprotodontia; family Petauridae; genus Petaurus; species Petaurus breviceps. The sequence continues at coordinate 6,788,041 of NW_027185896.1, read as the reverse complement.
AAAATAGCATCTAATTTAATTTAACATCATAATCCCTTTATTTTAGAGGATGTGACTGAGGCCGAGAGATAGAAAGAACCTTGTTCCCAGCTCCCCAGAGTGAGGACTAGACTCGGGTATCGTGACTCTTTCTGATGTTGGCTCCCTCCGTATTTCCAAATACTCAGCAGTAAGCAGCCATGACCTACATTTTAGCAAAGTGTTTGATAAAAAGTATCTCTTATTATTCTTATGGAGAAGATAAAGATATGAGTCAGACAGCAGTCTCATCAGATGGATTTAGAACTGGTTGGATGACCAGACCCAACAAACCAAGTTCTGTCAACTTGGAGAGAGGTCTTCAGCATAGTGACCCAGGAATCTTGGCTTGGCCTGTGCTGTTTATTTAATTTTTATCAGTGATTTGGATCAAGGCATAGAGGGTGTGCTCCTCATATTTGCAGAAGATACAGCCAGTTTATCACAGTTGTAGATGGTACAAATTTGGGAAGGACAGCTAATACTTTGAATAATAGAATCAGGGTCTAGAAGGATCCTGACAGGCTGGCTAGAGCATTGGGCTAATCTTAGAAGATGACATTTTGTAGGGATAAATGTAAAATCTGGTAGTTGGGTTAAAAAAAAAAAGGTGTCCTAAATACAAGATAAGGGAGGCATGTTTAGACATAGGTTCATCTAAAAAACAATCTGGACATTTTAATGGACTACGATTTCTCTGGAAATCAACAGATGTGGCAGCCAAAAATGCTAATGTGATCTTGGGCTGCTTTAATTTAAAAAAAAAAAAAAGCTTTCAGGAGTGGTGTGATGGAGTCCTGCTGCATTCTACCCTGGCCAGACCATAGCTAGCATACTGTGTCCATTTGCAGGTGCTGTGGTTAAGCTAGGAATGACTCAGAGAGGGGGCCATTCTAATGGTCAAGGGCCATGAGCACAGGCCATATGAGGATCAATTGAAGAAAAAGGGGAAAGAGTAGACTCAGAGGAGAAATGAGAGCTCTTGTCAAATATTTGATGAGTGGTTATATGGAAGAGGGAGTAGACTTTTTCTTCTTGGCCCTTGAGAGCAGACTGAGGAACTCTGGGTGAAAGCTGCAAAGGAGGTTGATGTTTGAAAAGCCTGTAGATCAATGGAATGGATTGCCTAGAGAGGTAGGGTGTTCCTTCTCTATGGCCGCCTGTAGAGGATATTTCAGAGGATATTATATTTGCCATATTGGTCGGGCCGCTAAAATTCCTTTCACCTCTGAAATTCTGTGAAATCCCACCAGTAATACACATGCTAAGGCACACACTCCCTCTCCATTTTCACTGAAAGGGGATTTTGGCTTCTCTGTCTATAGTCCTTACCCTTGTAATTGGCTCTCTTTACCCGACTGGTGAGGAGGTGCTCATTCAGATGGTCTCATGGGTTCTCTGCAGCCTGGTAGGCACCTAGGGTGCAGGAAAGACAAAGGGGAGTCTTGCATGAAGTGAACACCAGCTGATTTGAGTCCTGCACCTCCAATCCCCATACAAAACAGTTCTGGGTTGAAGAAGATGGGACATTCCTTTCCATCACCCACTTGCTATCTGCTTATGACACTGACGTCCCTGACAGAGCACCAGCTATGGTGACAAATAAGAATGTGCTATTTAAAGACACAAGAGAACTTAGGCTCCTCACTTGGGGTTGGTTCTTTCTCTTAATAAATGGGTCAGCTGGTCAGCAATGTGAATGGTCTCAAAATCCAAAAGGAACTGACTTCTTCATAAAGTAGTGAGCTCCCTGTTACTGACAGTGTTCAAGCAGAAACTGGAGGCCCACCTGTCAGGGATGCCTCTTGCAAGGGCATGGGAGGTTGGTCTTATGTGGTCGTCTGCCTTTCCCAGGACAATTGGGCCCCAACTCTCATCTTGTTTCGTCTGAGATATGATTTTGTTATTCTAATTTAATTTAGCAAACATTAAATATCTGCTGCGTATAGAGCACCATGTTCAGCAGTAGTAGGAAGTGGAAGAGACTGGAATAAGCATTTATTAAACACCTATTGTGTGCCAGACACTGTGTTAAGTGCTTTTACAGATATATTCTCATTTGATCCTCACAACATCAAGAGAAATAGATGTTATTATTGTTCCCATTTTACAGTTGAGGAAACAGAGTCAGAAGTTAAGTGACTTGTTTAGGGTCACATAGCTAGTTTTTGAGGTCACATTTGAACTCAGGTCTTCCTGAGTCCAGACCCAGAACCACCAGATATCTGTAGTAGAGACAAAATTTAGATAAAAAGCTCATGGAGCTTACTCTCGGCCATTAGATAACACAATAACATTTCAGCGGATTGTAATCTCATTGATGTCAGTCAGTCAGTCAACATTTATCAAGGGCTTCCTGTGTACCAGCCACTGTGCTATGCACTGGGGATTTCAAGAAAGACATGACAGTTCTAGGCCTTGGGGAACTCACAATCTAATAAATGATGTGGGTATTGTCTGCTTTGCTAGGAAAGACCACAACCCATGCATGCTTTCTCATCCTGTGGGACCCTTGCCCAGCTCAGCTTGCTCAATGTGTTGTGCTCATTCCTTTAATCGCTAGTCAATAGATGCAAATGGATTATCTATCCATCTATCCATTCATCCATCCATCTATCTATCTATCTATCTATCTATCTATCTATCTATCTATCTATCTATCTATCATCTATCCATCTATCCATTCATCCATCCATCTATCTATCTATCTATCTATCTATCTATCTATCTATCTATCTATC
>NW_027185896.1:6752241-6785272 GCF_028583685.1 Petaurus breviceps papuanus | reverse complement strand
ATCTATCTATCTATCTATCTATCTATCTATCTATCTATCTATCTATCATCCATTTATCTATCTGTCTATCATCTATCTATCCATTCATACATCTATCTATCATCCATTTATCTGTCTGTCTATCTATCTGTCTGTCTGTCTGTCTATCTATCTATCTATCTATCTATCTATCTATCTATCTATCTATCTATCTATCTATTCATCTACCAGGGGTGGGGAACCTGTGACCTCGAGGTCACATGTAGCCTTCTAAGTCCTCAAGTGTGGCCCTTTGACTGAATCCACACTTACAGAACAAAGCCTTTTATTAAGGGGATTTGTTCTGTGAAGTTTGGATTCAGTCAAAGGGCCGGACTTGAGGACTTATAAGGCCACATGTGACTTCAAGGCTGCAGGTTCCCCATCTCTGATCCATTTATCTATCTACCCATCTATCTATCTCTATTCCTCTAGCTATCCATTCATCTATTTACCCACCTATTCATCCATCTATCTATCCATTTATCTCTATATATACACATCTATCTCTCTATCCATTTATCCATTCATTTATCCATCTATCATCCATCTAGCCATTTATCTATCTACCCATCCACCTATCCATTTGTCCTCTCTTGTTCTTGCTACATGACAGGTCCATCTTTTCTGCCCTGTTTTTGGCAATATCTTTAATGTGCTCCTAGTTTATAGTCGTTTACTGGTCACAAGATTCTAGGACAAGAGGTCCAACTGGCCTTAGGGGCCATGTGGTTTGATCCCCTTATCTTGTAGATGAAGAGACTGAGGCCAAGAGGTTAAGTGACTTGCCCAAGGTCACACAGAGAGCAAGAGGCAAAGCTGAGGTTTAAACCCAAATTCTCTGACTCCAAACCTAGTACTATGCAGCCACATCTTTTCTCCTCATCATGTCTTTCTCTTTTGACTTTTGACTTTACATTTACCTGTAACTATAATTCTTCAGGAACTGTGGTACTCTATGACTATGACACTCTGACACAAGATCATTTTCATCCACAGTAGTATCAGAGAGGCTTAAAATAAAGCGCTCTGTGAATTCCAAGGGGGAAGACCATTAATGGCAGGAGGAATCAAGGAAGGCTTCCTGGAGGCTTTACAACTCAACTCCATGGAGTTTGGGGGATTTAAAGCATAGACCGGAGTTCAACAGGTGAATGCAGAGAGGGAAAATATCTCAGACTAAAGCAATAACATGAGTTGAGCCCACTCGGTGGTGTTCCATTGGGCAGCTAGGCGGAGCCATAATGTACAGAGTCAGAAAGACCTGAGTTCAAATCCCACTTCAGATACTTAAGAGCTGTGTGACTCTGGGCAAGTCCCTTAACCTTGTTTGCCTCAGTTTCCTCATGTGTAAAATGCACTGGAGAAGGAAAACAGCAAACCACTCTAATATCTCTGTCAAGAAAATCCCAGATGGGGTCACAAGGAGTCAGGTGTGACAGAACAACAGAAACAGTGGTGTTCTGTATAGTTGTGCCTTCCTTTTCAGTGAGGAGGGCTCTGGTACTGGAGGGTACCCCAGTGGCTGTGCACTCCATCCAGCACCAGGCAATGCTCAGGGAGAATACCAGTCTTATATGGTTCTCAGAGAGCCCTTACCTTTAGCTCTCAGCTCCAGCCTTTTGTGGGTGGCAGCTGCTGGCTGTGTTAGTCTAGGGGGTGGGCTTGGGGTAGCTTTATCTAATTAGAATCTTGGATTGAGCTCCAATCCCTTGGGGAAAACTCTGCACCTTCCCTGATACTGTATTTCAATGAATCCTAATCACTTGACCATAGGATAATGGAGCTGCCCACAAACATGGCTTAACTATTTACAGTCTTTACTTATGACCAAAGAAGTCTATTTGCCCAGACCCTGGTGGCCAGGGCCATTCTACAGGCACACCCCAAACCCAGATGGGTTCCCAATGTTGTATTTAGCAAACACTCATCCACTTATGATCTCCTAGAGGGTCACAGTATGAAATGTGAGCTCCATGAAGACAAGGGCATTTCATTGTTGTCTAGCAGGGACCCTGGCATGCAGTGGGTGCATAATAAATGCTTGCTGATTGGGAACCAGGGACCCAAGTGTGGTGGCTACTGATATCAGCTACTAGTTTTTATTTGCTGTCTATCCTTACAGTAATTGCTGATCCTGCCTACTGATGTCTTTCTGGTATGGATAGTTTAGTGACTGCTTGAAAGGTCTCTCCAGGCTGGTTCATTCCATATAGAGTGGAGAGCATGGTCAAGAACAGCCCAGGCAAGGAGGGACTTCCTTTTTTCTTGACCTTGAACCACCATACTTCAAACATCTGGGCTGGCTCATTTCTCTTGTTGTTTGTACCCTCATCAACTTCAGGTCTTTGGGTCACATTGGCTTTATGGAAGATTCCAGGAAACAGAGGTAAACTCTGTTACTTAACAAAGGTACAGAGGTAGGGGAGCACAGGGCGTGATACAGGGGTGTTAAGTGGTACCCATATTGGCCTACTCAGAGATGAGTAGTAGGATCTAAGCCTAAAAAAGACAGGGTAGCGCCAGATTGGGGAAACTTTGAATGCTTGGTAGAGAAATTTTAGCTTTATTTAGTAGGGAAGAGGAACTCATTAAATATTCTTTTTTTTTTCTTGCTTTTTGGAGGGCGATTGGGGTTAAGTGACTTGCCCAAGATCACATGGCTAGTTTTTGTGTTAAGTATCTGAGGCCATATTTGAACTCAGGTCCTCCTGACTCCAGGGTGGTGCTCTATTCACTGTGCCACCCAGCCGCCCACTCATTAAATATTCTTGAGCTTAAGAGTTATAGGGTCCTTTCTATCCCCAACCCTCCCTCCCCTTCCTTTCTCCCTTCCCTTCCTTCCCTTTACCCCCTTTCCCTTTCCCTTTCTTACCTGTATTCTCTTCAATGTAACAGACATTGTGCAGAATCACAAAATTTCAGAGTTGAAATTGACCCCATCTATTCCAACCCATACTTGCAAACATATCCAACAGAACTCAATCCCCAACTAGTCATTCAGCCTTCTTTTTTTTTTTTTTTGCCTTTTTGAAGGGCAATTGGGGTTAAGTAACTTGCCCAAGGTTTTTTTGTGTGTGAGTGTTAAGTGTCTGAGGTCAGATCCAAACTCAGGTCCTTCTGACTTTGGGGCTGGCCCTCTACTCACTGCACCACCTAGCCACCCCTAGCCTTATGTCTTAAGAATCAGCTGTGAGCAGGGTACTGTGCTAGGCATAACAATGAAAAAAAATGACATAGTCCTTCCCTTCAAGGAGTTTACTGGGGGAGACGGCTTACAAATAAATACAATTCCAAATCTGAAAGGCAAAGGGGAGAAACAAAGTTCTTGAGGAAAAATGGGAAAGGGAGAGAGTGCTTTTAGTTGAGGAATCATGGAAGGCTTCATGGAAGAGGTGTTGCTAGAGCTGAGGCTTGAAGGAAGAGAGGAGGGAGCCTTCCCAATTTGGTGGATGCCTTAGATGGCTGCCCAGAGGCAGGGGAAGCAGGGCAATATCAGAGTACAGCCATAGTGTGGCTACAATGCATGAAGGGAAGTGCATGGAGGGAAACACTGTGAAATCATGCTAGGAAGGGAATTGGAAGCAGAGATGATGAGGGACTGGAGGGGCTGCAAGATGAGAGAGGAGAGGACATGAGGGAAGTGTCAAACTCCTACTGCTCATTTGGTATATGAAAGGTATTAGGATCAATGAAAAGGAGGGGCAACATGGCATGGTGAAAAGAATCCTGCCTCCGCCACTCACTACCTGTGTGAGCCAACGTAAGTCACTTTGTCTCCCCCAGCCTTGGTTTCCTCATCCATAAAATGGGAGGATGGGGTGGATGAGATGACCTATGCTACCAGCTGAGGTCCCTCCCAGCTCTAGAGCTACAATCCTGTGACAGGAAGATGGCGGAAGCCTCAACAGGATTTGGGAGGGGGAGCAGTATGTTTCCTGTGTTCGTTTGGGGGTCTTGGAGGGACATAGATATAGAGATGCCATACTGGAGCTGAGGAAAAGATAATGGCTGGAGATGTAGATTCGGGAGTCATTTACACAGATGGTAATTATACCCATGGGAGTCAATGAGATCACTGAGCGAGAAAAGAGAAAAGAGAGAAGAGGCTTGGGGGGACACCCACACTTGAAAGAGACACACAAGGTAAAAACAGGCAGGATACCTAGGAGAGAGCAGTTTCACAGAAGCTGGGGGGAGGGGAGCGGAATTGTGTAATGGAGGGGATGGAGAGTGGAATGCAGAGCAGGGAGGAGGGTGGGATGGGGAGTGAGATGAGGAGTGGGGTGGAGGGTGAGAAGGAGGGTGGGATGGAGGGTGGGTTGGGGAGTGGGATGGAGATCAGGGAGGAGGTTGGGATGGAGGGTGAGATGGGGAGTGGGATGGAGGATGGGAAGGAGGGTGGGATGGAGGGTGGGATGGGGAGTGGGATGGAGGGTGAGAAGAGGGTGGGATGGGGAGTAGGATCGAGGGTGGAATGGAGGGTAGGATTGGGCAGAAGAAGGAAAAAGGACCATCTGACAGTTGACCAGCCACTCTTCCTGTGCTCTGTCCTCCCTTGGCTTCTGTGACCCTTTTGCCCCCAGGGCCTCTTCTACTTCACTGCCTCCTTCCCTGGGTCCTCTCCCTGTTCCCATCCTCTCTGTGGGTGTTGCCCCAGGCTCTGTTCTGAGCCTTCTCTCTGTACTCTCTCCAGTGGCTTCCCCAGTGTCCTCTTTTCAGGTAATTTTTAGGTCTATGTAGCTGCCTCCAATCTCTCCCCTGAGCCCTGCTCCTAAAGTTCTAGATGCCTCCTGGCCACCTCAACTTGGATGTTCCAGGGACACTTTAAACTCAGTATCTAAGTTTGATCTTGGTTGTCTTTCCCTCCAAATCTTCCCCTCTTCCAAACTTCCCTAGGATTCATTTTACAGATGTGAAAACAGACTTGGAGAAGAAGAAATCTCAGGAAAGTGTCAGGGCTGAAACTGAATTCCAGGTTTTCTGACTGTGGCCAAGCCAGACTGATCAATACTTGTCACCATCTTGCTCCCCTGTGCCTTGCTGCCTATATGACCTTAGGCAAGTCACAGCCTTCCTTGGCCTTGGTTTCCTCATGGCTCAAAAGCAGGGATTGGGCTGGATTTCCTTTGAGGTCCCTCCTGTGGTCTGTGATCCTTCCAAAGCATCATGGGGTTGACTGACTGCCCAGGCCTGTCCATGAAAGTAGGGGGTCGTTCTCCTGGAGTGACTCAATGCCCCACCTGGTGTCCACTTTTCCATTTGTCCAGTGTAATTAAGTCAGTAAACATTTGTTAAGCATTTCCTATCTGCCACACACTGTGCCAAGTGCTGGGCATACAAAGAAAATAAAAAGCAGAGTCCAGACACTCGTTAGTTATGTGACCTTGACTGAGCAAGTCACTTAACTTCTCTGTATCTCTGAAAAACAGGGATAATTAGAGCACAAGGATGTTGAGAGGGTAAAACCTATGTAAAGAACCTTAAAATACTATATAAATGCATTGGCCACTGGCCAGCCCTGCCCTCCAGAAGTTCACATTCTAATGGGGGTGAAAATGTGTAAACTACTAGACAGGTACAAGATAAATCAAGAGGAGACAGAAGGCACAATCACAAGAGCAATCAATATCAATCAATCAACAAACAAACATTTAGTCAGTGTCTTCTGTGTGCCAGGTCCCGTGTCAAGGTCTGGGGATACAAAAAGAGGCAAAAGGCAGTCCCATCCCCCCACCTGAGGAGCTCACAAATCTAATGATGGGGAGACAAGAAGCAAACCAATACATGCAAAGCAAGCTAAATACAGCATGAATAGGAAATAATTAACAGAGGGAAGGCACTGGGATTAAGAATCACAGTCTCAGAGATGGAAGGGAAGTCAAAGGTCACCTAACTCAACCTGGGTCTGAAAACAAATCTTCCCTGGAGCATTCTTCAGATCCACTCCCCTGACTGGGGAACTTCACTCCTCCCACCTTTAGACAGCCGTTTTTATCAATTTCTTCCTTCCAGCCTAAATCTGTCTCTACAGCTTCCGCCCATTGCTCCTGGGTCTGCCCTCTGGGACCAAGCCAGAGCAAGTGTGATTTCTTTCCCATATGACAAACATGTTCTACTTACATCATAGAATATGGATTTGAGAGAGAGACTTCTGAGATCATCTAATCCCAACCCTTCATTTGACTCAGGTGGAAACTGAGGCCCAGAGAAGGGTCCCTCTTGCCCAAGGTGACTGTGTCAGTAAGCATCAGAGGTAGGATTCACACTTGTGCCCTTGGACTTCAACTACGGGGTTTCTCGATAATAAGACACTGTCTTATTAATTTTTTTGGAAAGAAAAACACCAGAGGGCTTATTTTCAGGGAAGGGCTTATGTTGTCCTGCCTCAGCTCTCCTCCGAGGCACTGCTCTCAATGGCGCCAGCAAGCAAATCACTGGGGAAGAACAGGATGATGCGCTCACTGCTGCAGCTCTGATTGGATGCAGCTCGGAGTGCAGCGTGCGTTTCATGGGGGGGGGAGGACGGTGCATACAGACTACAGTAGCAATCTCAATAGGGCTTATTTTCGGGGGAGGGCTTATTTTAGAGGAATCTTACACAGTAAGGGGAGGGCTTATTTTTGGGATAGATCTCATTATCGGGGAAACACGGTATGAGGCCCTTTCCATTGAAAATGGAAACATTTCCATTTTCACCAACCGCCACGGTGACTTGGGCAATGCACCCCTTGGCATAGATGGCACTATGGGCCTTGGGGAACAGCCCCTGTAATTTGTGATGTGTCCCTGGTGCCTCTAGGGACATCACATCAGGTCCAGCCCCTGTTGGGAGGCAATGTCTCCCTTTTAGGCTGAGGGCTCTTCCTTCCCCTCAGATACCTCTCAGTTTCCCCTGTGGGTCTCCCTTGCCTTGCCTTACCTTCCCTGTTACTGGGGGAGGCTGAATCAGGTGGGTTGCTTGGTCTAGGGAGTTCTGTGGTAGGACTACAGCTGATTAGGTGTCCACATTAAGTCTGGCACCAAGGGGGTGAGCCCTGGGGGGCCAGCAGATGACCTAAGTGAGATAGAGAGACCCAGTCTTAAACAAAATAAAAACAAAGAACATTCTGAAGCTAAGAATGAGAAGACCTGAGTTCAGTTTAAGTCTCTGATACTCATTTGCTTTTACCTCTCTGGGCCTCAGTTTCCCCAATCTATAAAATGGGGATAGTAACCAATTTGTAGCCCTTGTTCTCTTGTCATGCTCATGTCATCTTCCTTTGTTGGCAATGCCCTCCGCCATCTTCTCCTATTGAAATCTTTCAAGGACCATGTTAAATACCATCTCCTTCAGGAAGCCTTACTTGATCTCCCCATGTTAAGGATCTTTCCCCTTTGACCTTCATATAGTACTTGGTCTGCATTCTTCTCATGCACTTATTACATCCAGCTTTATGTTATTTTCTTGTTTGGAAAGACAAGCACACTAATTCACTGCAGATGGAGTTGTGATTTGTCCAAACCCTCCCTCTTCTCCACAGCCTCTCTGGTCACCTTCCTATCCAGGAGAAATTTCTATCCTGGGCCTCCACCTTCCCAATTGGTGATTGCCTCTCCTGGACTACTGTTTGAGGAAAATCCCCAGCTACGCTTCCCTTCACTTGATTTTCTGGCTGTCTCCTCTAAAGCCTCAATGACTTCCTGCCCAGGGGGAACTCTTGCCTGGTCCCCTTCCCCCAGCCAGATCTAGAACCAATGAACCATAAGCAAATCAACTCTAGCATTGTTCCTGTATCGGGTGTGTCGATCCGCTCTCCCAAGGCTCCCCCCCTCCCCATCATCCCTGTAACTTTCCAGTCCAAAGTGCCCCTCCCATACCAACACTGCCCTTTGTATGTTGCTTATTCATTCACTCAACTGGAAAACAATTTGGAATTATGCAAGAAAAGGAACTCAATTTTTCATACCCTTGGACCCAGGGAGACCATTGCAGGACCATAGCTCAAGGAGGTCATTGACCTCAAGAAAGGATCCATGTATAAAAAATGCTTACAGCAGCATTATTTGTGATAACAAAAAATTAGAAAGAAACTATGTTCCCAGAAGTTGAGGGAAATGACCCAGCAAACTATGAATGAAGTGGAATCTTACTGCGTTATAAGTCATAATGAGAATGAAGAATTCAGAGAAACATGTGAAGACCTGTATGCAGCGATCTACAGAGGATAGAAAGGGGGACCAAAAGAACAATGCCTATAGTGCTCTCTGGGGGCTTTGTCTAGACCTGTAATTTCACCAGAACCTCACTCCTCCATTGTCAGGGCTGGTTGCCTGGAGGCACCAGCAGCTGCTATGTATCACAAATTCTAGTTTTTCTGACTCCAAGGCTGATCTTCCATCCACTCTACGGAAGCATCTCATACAACAGTGACCACGACAATGTCAGTAACAGACAAATTTGGGTCAGATACAATGGACAATGTCACAGCTAAAACACACGTCCTTTATTTCTGTTTATATGGTTCTTTGTGTGTTTCCCAATGGGGAACTTTGGTCCAGAACTGCTCCTTTTAGGAAGGCTGTTGACAAGCTGAGGTGTGTCCAGAGAAGGGTGATTAGTGCAGTGAAGGGATTGGATACTGTGTCATGTGAGGGTCAATGGAAGGAGCTGGGAATCTTTAGTCCGGAGAGGAGAAGATTCAGGAGACCTGATCAATACCTTCAAGTCTTTGGAGAATCAGATTTTTGGGAAGGGGGGACTGGGAACAATGGGAACTAGGAACAATGTGAGATAGGGTTCAGTTTGATAGAAAGATGGGATTTCTGACCGTTAGAAATCTCCTAAATGGAATAGGCTTCCTTCAGAGCTGGTGAGTCTAGAGGCTTTAAGTGGAGGCCATAGAGAGCATTTCTATTCACGTGTGGGTTTGGAATGGGGGAAAGGAAGACTTTTTTTTATTAAGCACCTACTATGTGCTCAGCCCTTTGCAAATATTACCTCATTTGGTCCTCCCAACACCTTGGGGAGGGAGGTGCTTTTATTATTCCCATTTTACAGATAAGGAAACTGAGGCCCAGGAGGGAAAGGAAAATACTTAGCTATTCATTGTCAGAGCTGGGATAAGATCCCAGGTCTCTTGACTCCCCAGACTACTCAGGATTCTTTCCACAGCACTGACCCTGATAATCTCACCAGGATTACTAACTGCACAGAATTATTTTCAAGGCAGGAATCTGTGCCCTGGAAACCCATGGGTCTGGAGGCTGAGGGCCACCTGTGGCCCCCTCCCATGGTGAAGGCCCCTGGAGGAGAGAACATGAAGTATCTGAAATTCTCTGGCTCATATCCCTCCCCTGTTTTCTCCAGCACTGGAAGCCAAATTGTCTGTGTCCCTGGAATAATTAAAGTCCAGGGAGGTCTGGATTTTATCCAGGCTCTAGGAAAATGTCTCTGATTCACATGTCCGCAGGGCCCTGGCTTTGCAAAGAGTGGCATCCAAGGCCCCCATGCAGTGGCTTCCTTCCTTCCTCAATGGCCACTCTCTCCTATCCACCTTGGGCTTATGCCTCTCTCCAGCTCCCCAGACTTTGCACCAACTCTTCCTGTTGCACGAACCTCCCCCTCCCAACCCTTCTCCACCTGTGATATTGTCGCTGATGCTCCAAACCCTCATTAGAATCCACCTTCAAGAAGCCCACCCTGCCTCATTATTCTCTCTTTTCTCCAGGATTTCGGGATCCCTTGGCCCTTATCTCCTGCTTCCAAATGACTGGTTCAGTATTCTGCTACCTGTGTTCCTGCCGGACGTGAAGCTTGCCAAGGGCAGGGCTTGAGTGTGCCCTTCCTGCTATCTCCTTGGCTTTGTGAGCTCTCAAAATACAGAATTTAAGTCATACACCCTACCACAGCTAAGCCACAGGGCTGGCTGGACACACAATAGGAACCCACTAAGTTACGTTGAACTTGAATTGAAGACCCTGTCCCCTCTTCCATAGTTCCCTTGGGGTGGGGCTGAAATGAAGAAGCTCCTCAGACTAACCCTCTTCCTTCTACTCTTCCCCTTGTCCCCTTTTTCAGTCTATTTCTGGCAAGTGAAGTCCCCTGCCCCTCACCCAGCCTGGTGGAGGAGACCTGTTGTCAGGAATTTCTGAGCTTCCTTATTCCCAGCAGCCTTCCTCCGGGGTCTCTTCTTCCCCTCTCTTCTAGGGAAAGGTTCTTCTTCCTCATTTGGAAGCTGGCTATACAGAAATTCCATCACATTTGGGCCCAGAGAGGCTCAAGGTGGGGTGTGGTGGGGAGGTTGACTAGGTTGTCTCTCAGATTTATGACTAACCCAATTCTTATCCTGGGATCCAAAAACCACTAAGAAAGACTTCTAGGGATCTATGAAACTTGGGTGGTGAAAAAAAAGAGACAGCTTTCTTTTTACTAACCTCTAACTGAAATTTAATATTTCCTTCAGTTGTGAATGTAGGAAGCAAACTTTATTCTGAGAAGGTGTCCAGACTCCACCAAACTGCCAGAGGGATCCACATGTGGTTAGGAAGCCCTGCTCCATATGAACTGATGCTGAGTGAGGGGAGCAGGACCAGGAGTACACACTTACAACCACACTGCTGGATGACTGACTTTGATGAACTTGACCCTTCTCAGCAATGCAAGGACCTAAGACAATCCCAAAAGGCTCACAATGGAAAATGCATCCACATCCAGAGAAAGAATTATGGAGGCTGAATGCAGATCGAAGCAGGCTGTTTGCTCTCTCTGTTTTGTTTTGTTTCTTCTTTCTCGTGATTCATTCCATTGGTTATAATCTTCTGCAACATGACCAATGTGAAAATATGTTTAATGTGAATGTACATGTAGAAACTATGTTGGATTGCATGCCATCTTGGGGAAGGGGAGGCAAAGGAGGGGGAGAAAATTTGGAACTCAAAAGCTTGTGGAATTGAATGCTGTAAACTCCAGAGTTTCCAGGGGAGAGAAGCAGGTAAATTGGAGGTAGCTTCCTGCAGATGGACCCAGTCAGGGCCACTGCTGCGGCTGAGGGCCGATGTGTCAAATCCAATTTAAACCCTGTAGAGGAATCAACCTTTTACCTATCTTCCCAAGGGGGATCTCTCCATGACTCATTAAGCAGGCCAGTGGAGTCAGCCTGCCAGGGCTGGGGCAGGGGGGTATGGAGGGGGCTACCTCTAGGAGGAGGCTGGGGTGGCACTCTGAGAGTTCTCCCCTCCGAGGGATGAGACCTCAATTCCCCCTGCATCCCCAGAAATGCTATAATCTCAAATCCTAGCCTCCTGTCTCCTTAGCTCTTTAAGGGGGTGGGAGATACTTGAGGAGAGGGAGAGGGTGAGGGGGTGGTGTGGGCTCCCTGAGTCATGCAGCCCGTGTCTGAGTAGGCTGAGCAGTGTTAATGAGCATGGAGAAGTCTTGTCTCTTGGGGACCTGTCTGAAGGCTCAGAACTGGGGGAAATCAATTGGCAGAGAATGAGGGAGGAGAGGGATGGGGGTTTGGGGGGGTGCATCTGCTAGGGAATCTCCTCCAGCTCAACCTTACTGGAAACTTGGAATGACTTGCCTCATTGGGACTTTTCAAAGCCTTTCCACTGAGTGCAATCTCCCCTCAGTAAGAGAGCTGTAACTAGGTCAGGGTAATTAATGGAGCTTTGTTCCAAGCACCAGTTTGGGGTAGTAGTGAGGACTGCTGCAGGGTGCGTTCCTGACCCTGTCCTGAGCCTCCCTTCTGCCACAAGGGGCTGCCCCTTCCTCTGGGGCTGCTCAGTGTTCTCCCCAGCTGGGGCACCATCCTCTCTGCAGCGCCACCCCAAATCAATTTGCTTTGGGTATCGGGATTCCTAGTTATGGATCTGTTCACAAGCATCTTTCCTGTCTGCTTCTCCACCTGGAACTCTCTCCTCTGGCTAGACTGTCCAGTTTCCTGATCCTACAATGACCTTCTTGCATTCTAAACCTACATGAAGACCAGTCACTTCCTCCTTCCCCCACTCTCTCTTTTTTTTTGCTTTTTGGAGGGCAATTGGGGTTAAGTGACTTGCCCAAGGTCACAGGCTAGTTTTTGTGTTAAGTGTCTGAGGCCAAATTTGAACTTAGGTCCTCCTAATTCCAGGGCTGGTGCTCTATTCACTGTGCCACCTAGTTGCCCCCCTCCCCCACTCTTAATCTGAACTGTTCCCTACCCTTCCAAAGAAGGCAGCCAGTGGTACAGTGGGTAGAACACTAAGTATGGAGTCAGGAAGACCTGAGTTTGAATCTAACCTTAGATACTTATCTGTGTGGTCTTAGGCAAGTTACTTAACATTTTCCTGCCTCAGTTTCCTCATCTGTAAAATGGGGATAAAAATAGCCCCTATCTCCCAAGGTTGTTGTGAGAATCAAATGAGGTAATGTCTGTAAAGTAAGTGTTTCAGTTCCTGGCACATGGTAGGTACTATGCAAATGTTAGCTATTAGTATTAAATGTACCTTTATAAATCATCTCCTCCAGCAGTCCTTTCTTGAATAACCAGACCTAGTTTCTATCGCACCTCTCCTTTACACTCTTTACACTCCCGCCTGTATGGAAATACTGTCTTCTCCATCAGGGAGGTGTTCCCCAATAAAGGGGGCTCTGTTTGCCCCCCTCAAGTTGGGGGCCCCTGAGAGAAAGGCTACAATCTCTCTTGACCAGAGTTTCCCCAAAGCTTAGCGATCTTGTCTGTCTCCGTCCCTAGGAGCTGGGATGGAAGTCTACCCTGGGAGTCTGGAAACCGGCATTTTAGTCCGGCCACTGCTACACATCGCATGGCTGATCTTGGACAAGTACTTCTTCCACTCACACCTCTATAAAATGGACGGCCTCCAGCAGATGGAATTGGACCAGAACAGATCCATAACTAGGAACCTCCAAGAGTTCTTTCCAGGTCTACATCCTAGAATTCAGGCCTTTCAGGGGTAAAATGCTTTCTTGGAATTGCAGATTGTTCCCCTCACCAGCTCCGTTAATCACATGGTCTCAGTTGGCAGAATTATGGGCGGTGCAAGGTGGGGCAGTGGATAGTGCATGAGACTTGGAGTCAGGAAGACCTAAGTTCAAATCCAGCCTCAGGTATTTATACACATAGACCCTGGACTAGTCTATTAACCTCACTTTCCTCTTTTGTAAAGTGAGGATGATAATAGTGCCTACATCCTGTTGGTTGTTGGGAGGATGAAAATGAGATGATATTTGTAAAATGCTTCATAAACTTTTAAGTGCTATATAAATGCTAGCTTTTATTTATTTATTTATTTTATTATTTGTTTGTTTATTTATTTATTATTGTTTTTTTCTGTTGCACTGTGTGGGTCTTCCCAAGGAGGCTGAGGGCACCCAGAGGGCAGGAGCTACAAGATCCTTCTGTATTTCCCACAGAACCTTGAAGAGTATTGAGGAGGGACAGCCAGGGTTCCCCTCCCCCCAACAAAACAAGGGTCTTTGTCAGGGAGCATTAGAGTTGGGGGGCAGGATGGCAGAGTCCTAATCCCACTAATCTGGAAACTGGAGCTTGGCAGTCCTGGCCATACTCTAAGGCCTGACTCTTTATATAAGGAGTGCCGATATATGGACTCAGTCCAGTCAGGCACCCTGGTTCGTGGCCTGGGAGCTGAGCTTCCAGGAAATGACCACATCATTCCTGGCTAATAACACTGGGTTCCTGACATCATCAGAGGCTTGAAACTCTCCACAGAGAAGACAGACGAGGTGCTACTTTCCAGCTGAGTGGTTGGCTGGGAGGGAGGCTTCCTTTCTCCTAGCTCACACAGGAGAAACAACACGATGGGGGAAAAATCCAGCACAACAAGTATTGAATTTGGAGTCAGAAGATCGGGTTTTGGTTCTGGCTTTGCCTTTTAATGTCTATGTGACCTTGAGTAAACCCCTTCTCTTCTCAGCTTCCTTTTCTATGAAACGAGGGCATTGGACTCCATGAACTGTGAGGTCCTTTCTGGCTCTTAGGATTTCTATATTCATAGTCAATTTAATTCAAAAGACCAATATTCCCTGAGCACCTACTGTGTGCAGGCTTCTAGACAGGGCTGTACAATGATGTACAAATAAACTATATACAGGATTAACTGGAGATAATCAACAAAGGAAGGCCCTGGGATTAAGAGCCATTGGGAAAGGCTTCCTGTAGGAGGTGGGATTTTACCTGGGTTTGAAGGAAGTCCGGAGATGGAAATGAGGAGGGAGAGCCTTCCAGGTGTGGGGAGCAGCCAGTGAAAATGCCTGACCTCTTTTACATGGTCACTGTTACAGATAGACTGATAGATGGATGGATAAACCATTTATTAAGCATTAACCAGGAAGGGCAATAGACGATTTTGTTACAAATAAAATTGAGCAAGGCAATCTGCTCTCCAGAAGCTTACATTTTAACGGGAGAAGTCAACAAATAAATGGGAGCAGGTGACCATATCCAAGTTGAAGAGTGGGTGCCAGTCTGTATTGGCAGAGGGGGTGTCCTCACTAGAAGTTTCTTAGACCAATCAAATCATGGGTGCCTGGTACCCAAACCAAGCCAAACACTGTAGAGTGCTTTAGGGCTTGTAAAGCACCTTCTGCCTTCTGGCTTCTCTGATTCCAATTGTCTGAACCTTTGGGGCATGGGTCAGACCTTGGTGATGATTCCAGTGGGAGCAGTAAAAGGAGCCTGGACTAGGAGTCCATAGAGCTGGCCTGGAACCTTACCTCTGACAGAATAGAGCTGTGCAACCTTAGCTAAGTCCCTCCCCTTCTCTGGGCACCAGTTTCCCATTAGGAAAATGAGAGGATTAGACATTAGGGTCTTTCCATCTCTGAGGCTCTGAGACTCAAGAAGACCTTATCATTTGAGTGTATCTTCCTCCCCATAGAGAGTTACTCCAAGTAGTGAGTTTAGGAGGCCTGTGGGTAAAGCTACTCCCCTTAGCAGGTGGTGGGGCCAGTAAGGCCAGCTCAGCTGATAACTCTGAATGATGGGCCCACAGATTTCTCAGCAGGGTAGAATTTCAACAATGACTTAAAACCCCTAGAGCATTCACTGCTGTCTTCCCAGGACTGGATTATTGGTGGGGAGGGGCTCAGGCAAATTAGATACTTGATCCAGGAGGGCCAGGAGGCACATTCCTGAGCATCTAGGGGACTGAAAAAAGTAATTTGTTCGAGTCTTCAAAGGATCTGATTCTATGTCCCATGTGGCCTCCCCCCTTCCCCTGCCCCACTTCATACCATAAAGTATAGGAAATAAGGTAGGACAGGCCCTGGGCTAGGTGGGCTTGGCTTGGCTCACCTTTCCTAGTGACCTCCCTCCCACTTCTATTTCCCTCCCCATTCAGCCATCTATGTGTCCCTCTCCCAATACAGTGTTTGAAGGGCAAGGAGAGGTTTCAGGATAAATCAAAGGGAGATGACCTCCCCCAAGAGGAAGAGATCACCCAGAGCTTGGCCCCCAAGGGAGGCAAGACAGATTAGACACAGTTGTCAGGATGGGCTGGACAACGGCATGGTGGGCAGAGAGGCATCCTTAACAGGAGACATTTGCTGCATTCTTGGCTTCTTTCACATTAATCTTTTTCACAACCTTTATGGCTCAGCCTAAGTAGACTGTTCTCCAACCCCGTTCTCTCCACCAGCTTCTCTCTCTGTGCCCTTGCGCACACTATCCCTCATGTCTGGAACGGAACTCGTCCTTCAGTTCTGGTGACACCTCCTCAGTGAAGTCCCCCCTGACTCCCACAACTGTAAATAAACCTTGTCCAACTCAAATTCTTCATGAGCTGGCCCAGTCCTTTACACTCATCCTGCATCATTTAAATTTAGGTAACTACAAATTAAAATTGGCTGAATACTTTTTCAGAGCAGAACTGTTCTGCTTTTCTGTTACAAAGCTTTCTTCATATCCCCAGCATCTAGGATAGCACCATATACACACTACAGGAAGTGTTTAATGTATATAGAATGAAGGAAGGAAGGAATCCATTCCCAGTAAGTGGCTAGTGTGGCTAATGGTCTTCCAAAATGTCCTCTTTTTAATCATCTTGAACCTAGGTAGCCAACAGTAACACTGTGGAATAGGCAAAATTTGTTTTCAGTCTTTCTTCTCCCTAATTCCATCGTTGAACCCCTGCTCTCCCTTCTCTCTACTCTTAGGTGCCTGGGGACCAGAACTAGGCAGGCAAGTGGTTAGCTGGGTAAAGTGTCCTTTGCAGAGGAATATTTTGATAATCACTCTCATAAATATTCATTTTTTAAAAATATCTGAAAATCACACTTTCCAGGCACCACTAGAAAGACTGGGCTAAAGCTGGCCATGCCCTTCAGCCAAATTGGGGGCACAGCTTCCTTATATCCACTGGGTCACATGCCTGGAGAACTAAAGAACGCAGAAGATCAGAACTGGAAAATGGAGCAAAGAATAGGAGAGCTGGAAGGGACCTTGGGTCATAGACTGAGCCAGAAAGGCTCTTAGGACAGAGAATGTAGACTGTCAGAGGTGGATATCAGAACAAACTATCCCATTTCAGGGATTCGGTGATCTCATTCATGTGGACCTTTTTTCTAAGGGTGGAGAGCACAAACCAGTCTTCGCCTTCTCATCCTGTATGACTCTCATCCACGTGTTTCCACAATTCTGCCATAGGAAGGTCACCTCCTCCAATTTGCCAGAAGCCTTCTGCTAAATGAGGAGTTCTAAACCTTTTTGGTGACATGGAACTCTTCGGCAGTCCAGTGAAGCTTATGGACTTCTCAGAGAAATATTTCAAATGCATTAAATAGGACACACAAAAGTTTCCAAAGGAAATCAATTATACTGAAATTAGTTGTCGAAATATATTTTTAAAACAAGTTCACAGGCCCTCGTTAAGACCTCCTGATCTCTGAACATTACATGTGGGTAACTGTGTAGTCTTCAACCTGTCCATGTCTCATTCCCAATAAATGACTGGTCAACCTCCTTTTCTTATCGTACATCTCCTAGATGATAAATCTTAGGTAAAGGGCCTTGCAAAACTGAAGTCACTATGAGCATTGTTGTGATTGTTTAATTTTATTTCTTTAGACGCTGTGGTGGTATTCTATGATTTACAGCTATTGTAGCAATTGTCATTTTTTTAGTTGTGTCTGACTCTTTGTGATCCCATTTTCTTGGTGAAGATACTGGAGTGATTTGCTATTTTCTTTTCCAGCTCATCTTACAGATGAGGAAACTGAGACAAACAAGGTTAAGTGACTTGCCCAAGGTCACACAACTAGTAAGTGTCTGAGGCCAGATTTGAACTTACGGAGATGTGTCTTCCTTGTCCTCCAAGCCAAGCCCTCTCTGCACTATGGTGCCACCTAGCTGCCCCAATCAATAATATTAATCATGATTATAGGGTTTTCCTCCTAGGAGTTTGGTCTTGTCTCTTGTGGATATTTTGAGAATCTGTCCATTATAGTCTTCAAAATTAGTCACTTCTAGCATGGATTTCTTCTATGTACAGTTCAGTTGTAATTCTCTCTTTTTTGTTTCTGGAGTCATCTTAAAGCTGGCTTCCAAGCCAGGAAGATCTGGGTTCAAGTCTTGACTCTGACCCATACCCTCTGTATGACCCTGGGTAAATCACTTAACCCCTCAATACTCTAGGCAGCTCCCTAAGACTGGAAGTGGCAGAGATACTGCAGGTCTACATGGGCAGAAGGAAATTTCTTCCCTGGGAGTTTCCCATTCGTCATTCCCTTCATTATTGAGGAAGACGAGAATTCACAACAGAAATGTTGATAGATCTATCCCACTTTGATCTGTTCATTTTCTTTCTGGTTTCATCCTTAAATGCTTAAGATGATTCAGCCTTATTGACTCTCACACTAAGCTTTCTGAATTTTTTCTCTTCCAATATTTATTGCAATTTTCTGCTTAAAATGACACTAATAGTGATACTGCTTATAGTCTTTGATCCTCCTCCTCCATAAAGTTAGAAATATGAATTTTAAATGTGAATTAGTGTTGATCTGGGCTGGCAAGTCATTCTGCTTGGCAACAATTAATCAATCAATATTTAATAAGCACCTGCCCACTATGTATGCCAGGCACTGTGCTAAGCGCCAGAGATACACAAAGAGGCAAAGGGCAGTCCCTGCCCTCAAGGAGCTTACAAGCTAATGAACAAGATCAAATGTTTGCTGACTGAGGCATTTTCAGGCTCTTTGGGTCTTTGTTGAGGTAATTACTTTTTACACGTCTACCTTCTGTAGGAAACACTCACAAACCATGTTAATCTCTTGTCTTGTTTCATCTTTTTTTTCCCCTTGTTAATTGTTTGAATAGATCAGGTTTCAATTTCATACCTTGTCTCATTTTTACCCTTTCTTCTAATATAGTATTGATTTTGATCTTTCTTTGGCAAACCTGTAGTAGAGTGTAAGTTCCTTGAAGGCAGAAACTATATTTCTTTTTGCTAGGGTTTGGGTCCCCAGAACTCAGCACAGTGTATGGCTATTCCAAGGGCTGCTGGGTTCAGGGTTTTGGACTGTATCCACCAGGATCTGAGGGGAAATGGTGGTGATGGTGAATCTTGACTGGCACATGCCACCTCCCCTTGTTTCTCCCCCAGCTAGGCTGGTTTGCCTCTCTATGTGTATATATATATATATATATGTATATATATATATATATATATATGTATGTATGAAAAGATAGATACACTCTGTATATACGAAAATATAGATAGATAGAGCTAGCTAGCTAGATGGATAGAGGTAGAGAGATAGAAATAGATTGATACATACATAGATAGATATAGATAAATACATAGAGAGATATAGGTGGAGTGCCAATATGGTTCAACTCCTTCAGGAGCATCAATTCAGTGATTGTAGGACAAGAATCTCACCTTTCCAGTGTTAACAGCTAAATTACTGTTTATAGATAGTCTAGAAAGTGTGTGATTCCCTCCCCCAACCCCTTTTCTGCCACCCCATGGTGGGATGCATGGGCCTGGAGCCATTTAAAAATTTTTTCTTGTTTCATGAATTGACACAACCAGAGAATTCCTGACTCCAGGGCCAGTGTTCTATCTACTGCACCACCTAGCTGCCCCATAACCTTTCATCTTAAGATAGGAAAACTGAATTCCAGCCGAGGAAGGGACTTGTCCCCGATCATGCAATCAGTCAGGCCCCTGCTGTTACTTTCTCTGGGGAAAGAAACCACATGTGCTGTATCTCATCAATAGGACCTGCCCTATTGTCTCTAAGGGTAAGTTTAGACCTCGGTTCCCCAGAGGTCTATGTGGTTTTCTTAAAGGCCAGTGTTCCCTGACCCCCTCCGGAGCTTTCTGGTCTCGGCACACCTCATAGTGTTTCTATGAATGGGACTGACCCATGCCAAGAACACCAATCCCCTCCCAACTTCCTGTGTTATGCAATGTCAACAGAGCCGACTGTGGGCTGAAGAGGTGGCTGGGGCCCCAGGGCGGCCCTGTAGAGTCCGGTTTCTAAAGGGCTTTGTTCGTCAGGGGCTGCTATCTCTCCATAAACCTGGCCTGACCTGGCCTCTCCTCACACCACCCTCTGCCTGCCTCCTCAATCAATATCATCTCCTGAGGCTCCACCCAGGCCTTGTGTTTACCCTCAGCTTGCTCCCCACCAGCTCCCTTGGCTCAAGTGCCTAGGAGGGTCCTTCACGTCCAATGCAGCCTCCTGGGCCTTCTCTTTCATCTTTTTCAGGCCAGGCTGGGCAGGGCAGGGCAGGGGAGCCCAGAGAAGTTCTGCCTGTGGTCTCCCCACTTGAGCCAACCTCAAGACAGGCTAAGGAACAATTTTCCTCCTCTCTGCGCTATTGTAATCATTCTTAGCAAGGCAGGGCAGGTTAACTGTGGGGCAAGAAGGCAGCAGTCTCTGCCAATAGTCCTGCTAGAGACTCTCCTCCATGCTGGGACTGCCTATAGGCAGAGAGGAGTAGTGAAGAGAGGGAGTGTTGGATCTGGAATCAGAAAGACCTGGGTTGGAGTCCTGCCTTCTATGCTATGTGCCCTAGGACAAGTCACTAAAGGATTCCATTTTCTCATCTCTTCAATAGGTTTGATAATGACTATAATCCTTTGTTGGGCTATGGATTTGCTTAGGCAGATAGAAGGTGTAGTGGACCAAGGGCATGGCCCAGAGTGAGGAAGACCTGAATTCAAATCTAGAGTCAGACATTTATTAGCTGTGTGACCCTGGGCAAATCATTTAGCCTCTCTTTGTCTCAGTTTCTTAAACTCGTAAAGCAGGCATAATGAAGCACCTACCTCCCAGGGTTGTTATAAGGATCAAATGAGATAATATTTGTAAACTGTTTGGCACATAGCTTTCCCCCATCCCCTTGTATACTTTAGAAAACTGACACGTAAATGTCAGTTATTAGTTTACACAGGAAAGCAAGGAGAAACAGGACACTTTGGCAGCCCGGGGTGGGGGGTAGGAATCCCTCAGGGCTCTGACCTGGGGCCTTCTTCTGTTCTCCCTCTATACTATTTTACTTGGTGATTTCATCTACTCCCATGGTTTTAATTATCATCTCCCAGATTCTCAGATGTTCAAATCCAATCCTCACACCCAATCTTGCATTTCTAACTATCTCATACATCTTAAACTGGATGTCCAAGAAACCTCAAACTCAACTTGTCCAAAACTGAACATATTATCCTTCCCTCCAAACCCCCCTCTCTTCCAAGCTTCCCTATTACTGTTGAGGGCACCACCATCTTCCTCATCATCCACGCTCACGACCTAGGAATCATTCTCAACTCTTCACTCTCTCTCACATCCTATATCCAATTTGTTGGCAAGTCCTCTTGATTTTACCTTTGCTACATCTCTAAAAGATGCCCCCTTCTCTGTTATGACACTGCCATCACCCTGGTGCAGGCCTCCATCAACTTCACACCCAGACTATTGCAATAGTCTATTGTTTAGTCTCCCTACCTCAAATCTCTCCCAATTCCAGTCTATCTTCTACATAGTTATTAGAGTGATCTTTCTAAAACACAGGTCTGCCCATTTCACCCCCCTATTCAATAAACTCCCATGGCTCCCTATTACCACCAGGCTCAAATACAAAGTTCTTTGTCTAGCATTCTAAGCTCTTCATAAAGTAGTTGGCAAAATTCTCTCACGCCATTCATGTAGACAAGATGGTGCAGTTAGGTGTGTTCAGCATTGGTGGAATGGCTGAATCCAGAGACAGGAAATAAACTTCCTGATGGTTTAGAATTACAAAATTGGTGGCTGGCCATTTTCTTGCCTTGGGGATCCTTTTTTTTTTCATTTTTCAAATGCTTTATTAACTTCTGATTTACATCATTCATTTCCGCCAGATTTTGAGTTACAAAATTTCTCCCCGTTTTTCCCCTACCCACTGCCCCATAATAGCAGTCCCACAGGATATCCCCTCCTCCAATTTGCTCTCTCCCATATCTTCTCCCATACCCCCTTCGACTTTTCTAGTAGGGCATGGTGGATCTCTATGCCCCAGTGCCTGTATATCTTATTTCCCAATTACATGTAAAATAGTATTAATAATAGTATGTATATATACATATATATTTTAAACATTTGATTTTAAAACTTTGAATTCCAGATTCATTCCCTTCCTCCCTTGTCACCCACCCTTACTGGGAAGGTAAGCAGTTCAGTATAGGTTGTACATGTGTAGCTAATGCAAAACATTAACATAGTAGATATACTGTAAAAGCCTATTTCCCTCCCTCCTATCCCACCTCCCACTTGTTCTATTCTCTCTCTTTTTTTTTACTTTATTAAGCAATCAGGGTTAAGTAACTTGCTCAAGGTTACACGGCCAGTTATTTCTGGGTGTGGTGCTGAGTGTCTGAGCCCGGGATTCGATCTCCAGGTCGTCCCAACACTGGAGCCGGTGCTCTTACTCGCTGAGCCACCTGGCCGCCCTACTTGTTCTATTCTCTACTTTGATCCCATCCCTTTTCAAAAGTGGATGCTTCCAACTTCCCTCCCCCCCAGCCTGTCCTCCCTTCTATCATCCCCTCTCTCATCCCCTTCCCCCTTACTCTCCTGTAGGGTGAGATAGCGTATTTAGTGTGTATTTTGAGAATAAGGTTGACCCATTCCCTTTTGCCTTTCTATTCTTCCCCTCCATTGTAACCATTTTCCCTTGCCTCTTCTATATGAGATAGTTTACCCCATTCTGTCTCTCTCCATCTCCTCTCATTATATTCCTCTCTCACCTCTTAATTTCACCTTTTAGGTATCATCCCTTCCTATTAAATTGGTCCTGTGCCTTCTATCTATGTATACCTGTAAACATATATACACACATTCACATATATATTCATTCATGTGCCCATATACCTTCTGATATAGACATATATATGTGTATATATATTTCTATTCCCTTCAACTATTTTCATACTGAGAAAAGTTTCATCAGTTACAATTATTGTTTTTCCATGTAGGAATGTTAATAGGTCAACTTTAATAAGCTCCTTATGATTTCTTTTCCCTGTTTACCTTCTCATGCTTCTCTTGCTTCTTGTATCTGAATGTCAAATTTTCTATTCAACTCTGTTTTTTTCAGCAAGAATGCTTGAAAGTCCTGTATTCCACTGAATAACCATATTTTCCCCTGAAACATGATACTCAGTTTTGCTGGGTAGGTGATTCTTGGTTTTAATCCCAGCTCCTTTGCCCTCTGGAATATCATATTCCAAGCCCTTCGATCCCTCAGTGTAGAAGGTGTCAGATCCTGAGTTATCCTGATTGT
Source organism: Petaurus breviceps papuanus (assembly GCF_028583685.1). Classification (NCBI taxonomy): domain Eukaryota; kingdom Metazoa; phylum Chordata; class Mammalia; order Diprotodontia; family Petauridae; genus Petaurus; species Petaurus breviceps. The sequence continues at coordinate 6,762,488 of NW_027185896.1, read as the reverse complement.
GTTTCCACAATATTCAAATTGTTTCTTCCTGGCTGCTTGTAATATTCTCTCCTTGATCTGGGAATTTCAGAACCTGGCTATAATATTTCTAAGAGTTTTCTTTTTGGGATCTTTTTCAGGAGGTGATTGGTAGATTCTTTCAACCTCTATTTTGCCCTCTAGTTCTAAAACATCAGGACAGTTTTCCTTGAGAATTTCTTGGAGGATGATTTCTAGGTTCTTACTTTGATCATGGCTTTCAGGTAGTCCAATAATTTTTAAATTATCTCTCCTGGATCTGTTTTCCAGGTCAGTGGTTTTTCCCATGAGATATTTCACATTGCCTTCTATTCTTTCATTTGTTTGGATCTGTTTAACAGCATCTTGATTTCTCATAAAGTCATTAGCTTTCATTTGCTCCAATCTAATTCTGAAGGAATGATTCTCCTCAGTGAGCTTTTCAGATTCTTTTTCCATCTAGCAAATTTGGCTTTTTAAGGCATTCCTCTCCTCATTGCCTTTTTGAGCCTCTTTTGCCATTTGAGTTAGTCTGTTTTTTAAGGTGTTATTTTCCTCATTGTTGACTCTCATTTCATAATTTTCTTGCATTGTTCTCATTTCTCTTCCCAATTTTTCTTCCACTTCTCTTATCTACTTCTTAAGGTCTTCTATGGCCTGTAACCAGTTCATATTTTCCTTTGAAGCTTTTGATGAAGGAGTTCTGACTTCACTGTCTTCCTCCTGTTCCATGCTTTGCTCCTTTTTGTTCCCAAAATAGGAGTCTAATGTTGTATTCTTCTGTTTGCTTTGCTTCCTTTTCCTGGTCATGTTGCCACTCAATTACTTGACTTTTGGATTTTTTTGCCACAGGAGGACTCTGCTACCAGACAGGGGAACTTCGTACCAAATGCTGGGTTTTTCTCAGCTGCTGGAGGTATTAGTTGGGTGCCCTCTCTGAGGTCTCCACAGCTCTGGCAAACTGGTCACACACCCCAGGACCTCCACCCTAGACTGCAATCCAGATCCAAGCAGGTTAAAGCAAGAGCCATTATCCCATAGACTGGTCGCTTGGTCCCCCTACAGTCTGCAGGCCAGGAACTGAAGTTGCCTTGTGGCAGCGGCTGTGCTGCAGCCCTCAGCAGCTTCTTGCCCCAGGGGCAAAAGCCAACGTACTCCCAACTACTGTGTCCCAAAATCCAAACTGCACTGACTTCTCACTTTGTCCTTAGCATCTGTGTGTTGATAATTCTGCATCACCACAGCTGCTGGTGATCTGGAGTCCCTCTAGCCAGAGGCTGGTCAGGCCTGCCTGTCCTGGGGATTCTTTACCAGGTGTGTTGTGTTACACCTGATGACTTCTGGGGTCCCTTCTAATGCTAAGATTCCTTTGCTGTTTTTATTTCATACTAACTACCCTTTGGGTCTGGTCATTCCTACATTTCTGAATCCTCCTAAGTAGACCATTGTGTGGCCCACATCTTTCCACCCTGTCCATGAGGATATTATGAATGACTTTGTGAAATGCTTTGCTGAAATTGAGATATAGGTGCTATTTCTATCCCATTCTAGTAATTCTGTTAAAAATAGAAAATGGGGTTAGTCTGTCATCATTTGCTTTTAATTAACCCACGCTGATTCTTTAAGGTACTCTAAGATTTTGCTAGGAATCAAAGTGTATCAGGGCTGTCCTCCACGTTTGGCATGGTCAAACTCATGGGTCTGTAGTTAGAAGACTCTACCTTCTTCCTTAAAACAAACAAACAACCTGAACATTTCCCTGTCTTTAGTCCTTTGGACTGCTTCCCCTTCCTCTCCACTGGCACCTCCAACCCACCTCATACCAGGTACTTCTTACAAGTAGAGGTTGAAATAATGAGGAATAGTGGTAAGTTAGAGATGTTCACAGTCCCCAATGGCTTCTGGCTACTTGCATTCTCTTGTCCTGGGATTAATTCAATTTTTTTCCGTTGCCAGAAAGAGGTGAGCAAAGGGTTGGGGAGAAGAGATGAGATGAGATAATATGAGTCAGAGTACCTGAATTCAAATCCTGGCTGTGTCATTTGTTCCTTCCAACTCTACCATTAAAAAGAAAAAAGAAAACCTGTGTAACAAATATGCGTAATCAAGCAAAATAAATTCTCATTAGCCATATCCAAAAAAATCTGTCTCCTTCTACACCCTGAGTCTAGTCACCTCTCCTTTAGCCAATGGGTGCCATGTTTCACCATGGTGAAATAGAATCATGGTTGGTCATTGCATTGATCAGAATTCTTGTGGTTTTTAAGGTTTGTTTTTATGGTGTTGCTGCTTCTGTATAAATCCTTTTCCTGGTTCTGTTCATGCCACTATATCAGTTCAGACAAGTCCTCCCAGGTGTCTCAAGTGTCCTCTTCATTACTTCTTAAGGCACCATAGTATTCCATTATATTCATATATCATAAGTTGTTCAACCATTCTCCAATTGATGTTTCCTGTCCCCACCTTAGTTTTGCTCTTTGTTACTACAAGAAGAACAGCTATGAATATTTTTGTACATATGGGTCCTTCATTACCTTTGTTTGATTTCTTTAGAGTATAAACCTATTAGAGGTATCTCTAGGTCAAAGAGTATGGATAGTTTAGTAACATTGGAGGCATGGTTCCAAATTGTCTTGTTTCCTGCAGTCCCTTTATTTTTACTATTATTTTAAACCTATTATTTAATAAGTTATTATTTTAAATACATTTAAAAATTATTACTATTATTTTAAACATTATATGGAAGTGGTACATATTCCCTCTGGGCTCCCTTCCCCAGACTGACACTTGTACTCATAAGTTGGGATCCTCAGAGGGCTGCTGACAACAGGTAGTCTTATGGTTCTAGGAGATTCTGATACGACATCCCCTGAGTCTCCACCAGTATACTCCTCATGAACTATCAGCCAGGTGACTTTTGTTTAACTTTTAGAAAGGGTATTTACTGAGAAGATATTTTACAAATAGTTGGCATAATACATGCCCCCTACACCAGGGTTCCACTTTTCTGTTGTAAGTACAAGGTCCCTGGGGAGAGTGGACTGAAAACAAATCTTAGTGAGGTCACACATGAAGAACACATGTGGCAAAGGGATGCTTCCCACCCTTGGCCCTGGAAGTCCTTTTCTCCCTTCATGGAGTTTTCAGGAAGTTCTCTCTAGGTGTTCTTTTCTGGCCTCTGAAGAACAGTGCCTTTCTCAAGTTCATAGACAGCCCTTCCCTCCACTATGGAAATTACTACTTCCTGAAACTGTACCCATTACTGGGTATCTGTTGTCAGGAGCTCCTTCCACTGATATTGACCCTGACAGCTCCAGTAGCCATGGCTGCTACATTTGGTGGACACTGCTACCGCCTCCCTTCAATCCTGACCTCCCAGAGGACCTCTGGACCTCCCTAACTTGTCAGATTGCTTAGACACTTACCTCCTTGAGGGCTTACTTGACTAATTGAGAAATAGCAAGAACCATAAAAGACAGGTAGCCATGTGCTCACAGCCACCATGGCTGGATGGGAGACAAGCCTTCTTTCCTTCTCTTCTCTGTCTTTGGGGACCATTTCTGAGTAGTTCTACCTTCTTACAACCACAAAGGGAATAGAAGGTAATGAAATAGTATTGCCTTCTCTTTTATAAGCTCATTGCAGTCTGTCTCAGTCACCCCTAAATCATCGCCCCTTCCTTCTCTAAAGCCAATTAGAAGACTGCATCATCACACTGTATAAGTCCTTCAGCCATGCAGGGCTGAAAACCAGCTCCCCGCCATGTTTCCATGTGGTCACTTAGACTGGGGGATATCTGTGCAGGTTCTGACTTCTGGCTCCTATAGGGAAGTCTGCTGATGCCAATGAGTTTATTGATGCTGCACCTGATGCAAACCTATATTAGTAGTAGTAGCAGCGACCAAGAAATAATATTGATTCACCAAATTGACTGAATTGAATTGAATTGGAATGTCTGACATAGTAAAAAGAGCCCAGGATAGCAAATCAGAAGAACAGGTCTTAGTTCTATCTCTGCCACAAGCCCATGTGTAGCCATGCACAAGTCTTTTCCCTCTCCTAGGCCTCATACAAGGAAGAGGTGGGGAGATTGTCTCTGAAGTCCTTTCCTGGTTTGATGTTTGGTTTTGGAAGGTTGGAGCTAGACTCTTTCTTTCTGAAAGAAGAGAGTCCCATCTGCTTTTCTCAGCCTCAGCCCTAGAGTGGTGGTACTCTAATAGGAGACACAGTACCTTCCCTCAATCTCTACCCATTCCTTCTGTGGCATCAGACTCTAGAATTGGTTTGGAGTTGTCTTCCTGGGTAATGGATGGGAATAAGGCTGTTTAGGAGCAGGAAAGCATATAGGTAAGTGCTCAGATACTTACTGGCTATGTGACCCTGGGCAAGTCACTTAACCCTGTTGGCCTCAGTTGCATCATCTATAAAATGAGCTGGAGAAGGAAATGGCAAACCACTCCAGTATCTTTGCCAAGAAAACCCCCAAAGGGGTCACTGAAGAGTAGGACATAACTGGAAAACAACTGAATAAAAACAAAAGAATCGTGAAGAGGGTTGTGGAATAATAATGTGACATTTACATCATGCTCTAAAGTTTGCCAAGTGCTTTACAAAAATTGTCTCATTTGAACTCACAACAAACCTGTAAGACAAGTACTATGGGTATTATTATCCCCATTTTATGGGATGAGGAATCCAAGTCTTCAGAGATAATGGCTTGCCCCTAATCCTATAACTAGTTAAATGGTGGAGGCAAGATTCAAATCCAGATTTTCTTTTCCTCCATGTCTACCATGCTAAGTTATTTCTGAAGGAAAGAGAAACAGGCAGTCAGATGTTAAAAATCTCTTTTATTGCCTAAATAGAGGATTGGAGACCATCAAAGGAGGGAGGTCAAAGCTTCTGTGTTTGTTTTGTGTAAGATAACTCTGTCCTCATAGAAAGCCTTAGGGACAAGGAGTGTGTTTGCATTTCACAAGTCTTGCTTCTTTTTTTTCTAGGAAATAAAAAAAAAAGTTTTATTGATGTTTTCTGTTTTTAAAACCACAATCATTTCCCAATATAACCTCCTCCATTGAATCCAAGGTTAAGTAAAAACTCAACGAACAAAGCAGTTGGATCTGACAATGCATGCAACATTCTTGTACTGAAAGGCCACTTACCTCTCTCTACTAAAAGGAAAGAAATGTGATTTATCATTTGTTTTCTGAGACCGACCACAGTAAATTTTTGGCTGAGTCCAACCACATTTTTGCCTTGTTTTTATTTACATTTTCTTAGTCATTGTGTATGTTTTTTCTCTTGGTTCTTTCTACACTCTGCATCAGTTCATATAGATTGTCCCATGTTTCTCTGAATTCCTCATCTTCACCATTTCTCATGGGGCAGTCATATCCCATTATATTCATAAACTGCAATTAATTCAGACATTGCCTGATGGATAGGCATTACTTGCTGCCACAAAGAGTGATTCAAAGAATCTTTTCTCTACTCCACCATTGCTCACCACCTAAACTTGGGCCCTCGTTCCCTCTCAACTAAAATTGCAACTGTCTCCTAATTTTGTTTCACTACTTCAAGTCTCTCTCCATTCCAGGCCATGCTCAGCAAAGCTGCCAAAATGATTTTCCTTAAATGCAGATCTGAGTATATTATTTTCCTACTTAAAAAACAACACTATGGTGGTTCTCTATTGGCACTGGGATGAAACTTAAACTCTTTTGTCTGGCTCTTATACCCCTTTACAATCTGTCCCCAACCTCTCTTTCCAGCCTCGTTATATAACACCCCTCTTCCTAAACTGTACGGTCTGGCCTTTTCTTTGTTCCTTCAACATGGCCCACGTAAAAATTGATCTTTTCTCTATTCCTTCAACATGACCCAAATAGAAAAGACAAATTTTATTCCCCCAACAGGAAGGGGGAATGGAATGATCGGAAGGAATGCTCTGGGCGCTATATTTTAAGAAGGGGATTGACAAGCTCAATAAGTAGCCAAAAAGGTGAAGGACCTTGAGTTCTGGCTGTACAAGGAGCAGAGAAAACTGAATGACTCTCTTCAAGAATTTGAAAGACTACTTCGTGGAAGAGGGAATGGCCTGGTTCTTCTTGGCCCCAGAGGGCAGAAGTGAGGGCAAATGGGTGGAAACAAAGAGACAGATTTAAGTTGGTTGTTGCGGGAAAAGTTCTACACAGTCAGAGCTATTTGGTAATGGAATGGACCATCTCCAGAACTAGCAGGCTTTCTCCTCACTAGATCTTGGAGCAAAGTCTGGATGACCACTGATCAAGTGCCTTGTAAGGGAGATTCTTTTTTGGGGAGGAATTGGAGCAGCTAGACACTGAAGTCCCTGCCAGCTCGGAAATTCTGTGATCCTATTAAGCATTTTCTGTGTGTCACGGCCCCAGTTGAAGCTTCTGTCATTAATCATCCAGTATTTGAGGTTTGGGTTTTTTTCCTCCCCTTGATGTAATTAGCCCTCAGGCTTAGGAACAGTGAATTGTTCATGTCAAACAGAGAATAGCTTCACAGAATGCAGAGCCGCTGGGCTGCCAGGCTGGGGAGGAGTCAGGACCAAGTTGGTTCATGAAAAGGCAAAAGAAGGTAGGAAAATAGCAACAAATGTCGACCTCTCTTGCTCAACCCATGGCTAACAATATGTCAACATGTGGGAGGCCCATCTCTAACAGGCCTTAACACAGGGAAATAGTTCATTTGCAATGTGGAGCCTGGCGTGTCTGCACACATCATTCTGACTCTCTCTGAATAAGATCCTGTCCCAAGAGGGAAGGGCTCACTCTGAGCTCAAAGTTTAGTTTCTATTTCCATGGTCATGAATGAAGGCTGAGAAAGGGTCTTTAAATCAGCCTCTGAAGCAGTACTGGGCAGTGGTCAGAGTAGGAGGCAGGACACCGGAACTGTAATTTTGACTCTGCCACTAACTCACTATGTGATTTTAAACATGCTCTGGGCCTCAGTTTCCCTCTAACACAAGGGGTTGGACTATATAATCTCTGACATCTCTTCTAGCTCAAGCAGCCTATGTTACAGAATCACAAAATTTCAGGGCTGGAAGAGAAACCAGGTGCCACACTCCAACCCATCTCTGAACAAGAATCCTTTCTACCACATGACAAATGAACAATTGTCCAGACTTTGCTTGAAGACTAACAATGGGGGGGAAGTGGGAAGCCTTCACCATATCTGAAAGCAATGCATTCCACTTTGGGATAGCTCTAATTATTAGGAAATGTTATCCTTATATCAAATTTGAATTCATCTCTACAATTTCAATCCATTGTTCCTAGATTTACCATGGGGTGCCATATAGAACAATTGTAATCCTCCTTCCACACAACTGTCTTTCAAATACTTGAAAACAGACACTATGATAGAACTCCTCACCTTCTCCCGGCCTTCTCTTTTCCAGGACGAATGTTATCAGCTCCTTTGACCAACATTTATTTGTCATGAACTTGAAGATCTTCACTGTCTGACAACTTCGCCTATTTTCTTTCATATTTCTGTGGTTCTATGATCCCTTCACTTGGATACTTCTTCTTCCGGGGTAGATTACACTTCCCAACCAACTCTCTAGGGAAAAATATGTATACAAGACAGACTTTTAAGTTTAACCTGTATTATTACATTTTCTCCACCACTTTCTTAAGTTTAGATAATAAACAAAAACAATAAATCAGGTCTTGATCTGTAGGGCTTACCTTGTTCTCATGACCAGGTAGAACTGGCTCCAGCATGCTCCTGCCTCCATGTTTTCTTTTCCTGTGTGCTTCCTGTCCAAGTCTGTCCGTTAGACCTCCAAAGGAGACCCATCCAATGTGGTAGAGACTTTCCTCTGGTTCTTTCCCTTATTTAGCAGATATTAGTTCAACATGTTGACCAGCTATCTGTTATGTCTGATCAACTTGGTATGTGATTGGAACATCTCCTTTTCTGGCCACATATCTCCTTGGTGATGCCTTTTATGTCACTGCTTCCATGCAAGGCATCATTGACCATACTCTGCAGCCTCCTTACTCCCCCCCATGCATCTTTTTATTGACCTTTAGATCATCCAATTGATATCTTGGTTCTTTAGAGACTGGGCTATTCCATGATTCAAAGAAATATGGCACCACTGAGGAAATGCTATTGTTATTTTTTAAAAGGGCTTTAAATACTTTTTTTTTGAGGGGGGAAGGCAAGGCAGTTGGGGTTAAGTGACTTGCCCAAGGTCACACAGCTAGTAAGTGTCAAGTGTCTGAGGTCATATTTGAACTCAGGTCCTCCTGACTCCAGGGCCAGTTCTCTATTCACTGCGCCACCTAGCTGCTCCATTTTTTTTTAAAGCAATCGAGGTTAAGTAACTTGCTCAAGGTTACACGGCCAGTTATTTCTGGGTGTGGTGCTAAGTATCTGAGCCCGGATTCGATCCCCAGGTCATCCTGACACTGGGGCTGGTGCTCTTATTCACTGAGCCACCTGGCCTCCCCTCCATTTTTTTTAATACTAAAAAAAAATTGTGCTGGCACTTTACTTGTCAAGAAGCGCTGGGGGCTAGGGATGACCTCCAGCCTATTCTGAATTTGTCTCTGTTGGATCAACAAATGTTGGTTCTCCTAGTTTTCCCAACAATAGACCTTTAATTGTGTATATACTCAAGAATGAAGACTAAAGGCATTGGTTGGAGCTGAAGAAGAGGAGAGTCTCTCATTTACCCAATGCCATGTGAGAGAAGCTATCAGAGGGCATGCTCCATCTCAACTCAGACCATCATTTACAGGGCCTTCCAAAATCCTTGCTCTTCTCCCAACTTAGATCTTATAATTCCACCAGACTGGACGATGCAGGGTTTCCCTAATATGCTCTGAGGTTCTTCCATCTCTTTGTCTTCACATAGACCATTTCCTCTGGTTGAAATACCCTACCCCTATGGCTCTGCCTGTCAAAAGCCTGCTATCCTTCAAAGCTGAGATCAAATACCCCAGGAAGCTTCCCTTGGAGAGGCAATTTGGTGTAGTGGAGAAAGCATCGAAATTGGAATCAGGAGAGACCTAGCTTTAAAACCAGCCTCTGACACTTTCTAGAAATATGATTATGGATAAGTCTCTCTGAGACTCAGTTTCCTCTTCTGTGAAATGAAGATAACTATAACTCTATCACCTACCATACCTCACAGGGTTGTTGTGTGGATCAAATAAGATGTAATAGGTTGTTCTTCACAATGCTATGAAAGGAGAGGCAGGCTCCCTTTAATTTCAGACTCTGCTCTCATTGGCTTATGTGCCTTTATTTGCCTGAAAAAATCCTCATTTCCTTTTGGGTTTTACATGTTCTCAGCCTCAAATTTATAGTAAAACCATTTAATCAGATTAATAAATGCATGATAAAGACCATGCCTCATTAGATACATGTACTATGGGATGCGACAGCCCAGTCATTTCAAGCTTTTCTAGGCCAGAGTATATTTTTCATTCTCTTCAATCTCCCAAGCTGCAAGAGACAACTTAGAAGCTCAGCATCTTATAACCAGCATCCCATGTCACAGGGAAGTGAGAGCAGGAAGTAGGCAGCCAAGTCCCAGCAGGAAGTCCACACCAGAGTCAGGGAGCCCTGCAGAATCTTCCACTGATTCTCTTAGATGTCACTGCTATCTGGCTCCTTGGTCCCATGGCTCTTGGATCCCCACAAACTTCATGATCTGCCATATGGACCTATCTATTCCTGCCACACTGGCACTGAAGAGAGGTGCTGGTCCAACACTAACAAAGCAAAAGCTGAACGCCTCCCTCCTCACCCCCTTATCACACCACCTGACTGGCGCATAGCTAATGCAATTTTCAGAGGACAGGCCCAGTACCACTCCCCTTCCCTTCCTCTCCCCATTTCTTTCTTCTCCATCCCACTCAAACTCCCCGTGCTGCCTTGGCATCACAGCCACAGTCGAACCAACTGGGGACATGTTGGCACTGAAACCTGTTGGAAAGTGTCCCAGAATTGGCAGTTCCTATAAAAACACTCCATCCCCATAGACATCGTCCTTGTATGTACAGCGCTTTGCATGACTTAAAAAAGCTAAATGGTTGTCAACTATTACATTTGTCTCTATTGGAAGTGATAGCTGCAGCCTCTGAACCCTTGTGATACTTTGTGACTCTAAGAGCTTTTTCATGCTGTCTATGGCATCTTCTCTCTCTCTCTCAATCTCTCTCTCTCTCTCTCTCTCTCTCTCTCTCTCTCTCTCTCTCTCT
>NW_027185896.1:6748830-6752231 GCF_028583685.1 Petaurus breviceps papuanus | reverse complement strand
TCTCTCTCTCTCTCTCTCTCTCTCTCTCTCTCTCTCTCTCTCTCTCTCTCTCTCTCTCTCTCTCCCTTCCTCTCTTTCTCCCTTTCTCCCTCCCTTCCTCTCTCCTTCTCCCTCTATCCCTCTCTCCTCTCGTCTCTGTCTCTTTCTCTCTCTCTGTCTCTCTCCTCATCTTTTCATAGAGATATGAATCTGTCATTTCCCAGAAGGTTTTGAGTAGGAGCATCTTGCCTTGAGGGTCCAAGCCTTTTTAAAATATAGAACAACCAAGTTAAGTACAGCTCACAGGCATTTACTTGGTCCTTAAACCTTCTTCCTTCTTGCTTACCATGAGCAGTGTCCTAGGTCTCATTCTAACTTAGGGCTAGAATGTCACCTTTAACATCTATCAGTTCCTAATTGACAATCAGCACCTTCAAAATAATCTTGAGACTGTATTAAAGCAAACCATGAAGGCTGGCAAAGTCAAAGCCTCCAAGGTTTTTCTCAACCTTCCATTTTGCCTCTGTCCCCTTCTCTTCATCCACACAATCACCACCCGAGTTTGGGTCTTGATCCTATCCTGCCTGAACCACAGCAATAGCTTCCATCCAGCAGCCAGTCTGTCCCTTTTCCAGTCCATCCTCCATAGCTACCCAACTGATATCCCTGAAACACAGAGCGAACCATACCCCTCCCTTACTCAGGAAGCACCAGTGGTTCCCTTCTGCCTCTAGGATAAAATACAAGCTCTTTGCTTGGTCCTTAAAGCCCTCTCAGTCTGGCTCCGGCCTAATTTTCCAGTCTTATTACTCATTACTAACCTTTACGCTTGCTACGTTGCAGCCAAATTGGCTTACTTGTTGTTTCCTGTCCAGGATGCTCCATCCCCCACCACGGTGCCCCGGTACACTGTGTCCCATTCCTGGAATACACTTCTTCCTTCCCTCCACCTTGTAGAATCCCCTACTTCCTTTAAAACTCATTTCAAGTGTCCTCTCCTACAGAGAGCCTATTCTGGCCCTCCCTGTTTGCCAGAGTCCTCCTCCTTGAAAATATTTTAAATATATTTTATACGTATTTTCTGTGTACATATTGTTTTCCATCCCTATCCCTCCAGCCCAACAGAAGGTAAGCTCTTTGAGGGTGAAGACTACTTAAATTTTGTCTTCATATCCTTAGCATCTAGTATTGTCTTAATATCCCTAGCATATAGCAGGGCACACAGTGGGTGCTCTTTAAATGCTTGGTGAATGAATTAATGGACAACCCCCACCCCCATCCTTTTAGTCTCCCACGCAAAAAAAGGGGAAGGAGAAATAAGACAAAAAATTCAAGTGGAGTCAAGGTAAATCATTGTCTTCCACACAGTCAAATGCTGGTACACATTTAGCAACTGGCTCTCAAAAAATGTACTGACATTTTCAATTTAATCTGTATTATTCACATTTTCTCCACCCTTTCTTAAACCTAGACAATCAACAAAGCAATAAATCAAGCCCTGATTTGTAGCATTTGCCGATTTCTAAAGTGTAAATACCCACACTGAAAATTTAATAACCGTCTCTCCAGAAACATTTGGATCTCCCCTCTGCCTCCACCTCAATCCTGTTCCAAATTTCTGCCACGATTGTGTGTATATATACAAGTATACATTATTTGTAATGGATCTGACTTGTCCTGCTTGGTCCCAGAGGAGTTAACAAGGAGTGATGTGTAAAAGTTGTCCGAGCCAGGTTTCAGCTCAGTGTAAAGGAAAGTGAACAATGATCCTTGTCCCCAAGCTTCATGAATGGGCTGCTTTGAGAGGTCATTTCTCTACCACTGAAGTCTCCCAGTGAGGTTGGATGATTATTTTTTGGAGAGGTTATAAAAGAAGACTCTTATTTAGGTGTAAGTCGGATTTGGATGCCTTCTTAGGTCCCTTCTCTCTGAGACCCTGTGTTTTTTTTTACATTTTAAATTTTTTTCTAAATTCTGGTCAGAATAAGCTAGGACCACTTGAGTTCCACCTTTGCCCTGGGTAGAAAGGAGATAAAGAACTAGCCTGTGCTCAGAGAGGGGCTGAGGGCTGTGTGTGGGCTCTGGTCTTTCTGAACCGCGAGTATTTGGTTTGCTGCATGACCCTCCAAGTGCCTTAAGAACAAATAGTTTTAAAATGCAGGGCTATTAATCTGCCTGAGCAGGACAGAATCAAAGGGGCCTTGAGAACTAGCTGGGATTGCTGCACTGACCCTGTCCACTCCCTCCTCTGGGAATGGTCAGACAGAGTTGGGTTCAGTGTCCAATGGGAGGCCAGGATCTTCTGTGGCCAGAATGGCTAGCTCCTGGAATGACCCTGGGAGCCCAGCTTCAGAATGGTCTTCTCCCCTGGCAGGCTCCAGGGTGGGGTGGGGGGGCGGTTGACCTGGGGAGGCCCTCACCTGGAGGTGACAGTGGGGGGGAGACGTCAAAATGCTGCCAGCTTTGGCCTGTGTGTGAAGAGTTGCTGAAACACCCCTCTGCTGCCCAGCTATAAATAAACTTCCCTGGCGCTCCCTCACTTCCTCTGTCTGTCTTTGGCCCGGTCAGCTGGGGACTTACTGTTCTCAGGCTGAGGCTGGCCACTCATTAAGGCCAGTAAAATCAAATTCAAACACATTTACACTTCAGCATGGAGTGGGGAAGGGAAGGGAGAGCTCTTGGCTTTGACTAGTACTGACAGCTAAAAGATCCAGCTTGTGCTTCTGTGTCCTTCCCTGCTGGACCACTGCTTCAGGAGGGTCAGGGCTGCTACTACCCCAAAGACCAGTCTGCCCAAAGCTTCCTGCTGGGATTAAAGGGGGGCTAGGGAGAAAAATTCTTCTTTCTCCACGTATAGTACCCCTGGACTCATGTTAAAACTTCATTTCTTGACATCGTTGTGCTTCTCAAGAACTTTCCAGGTATGTTAGGTTGATGAACAGGGTTCCCCTAGGATCTGCCCCCCATACCTTGCATTCTTCCAGCCTAATCTCCTTCCTTCTTCTCTCCACTACCTCCTTGACTACCCCCACTCTCTCAAAGTGGGCCAGCCAAGCCAGGTGCTCCAGGGCTTCTCACAAGCCAGACTCATGGCCCACCTCCAAACCTTTACACAGCTGACTTTGGGGAGAGTCTACTCTCATAAATAAGAAATACTAACTCTCAATCTGAATACCTTTAAAGCATTTTATGGTTTAAGTGCTTCTAATTCCATTCTCTGCCTCAAGATTTATGATGGAGGCAAGAAAGATGATGTATGTCCATTGTAAAGGTGAAGAAGCTAAGGCACCAAGAGGTTTTAAATGATTTGCTGAGGTCACACAGCAATAACAACCTTTTTCTTACTCTAGTAGAACACATTGCAATTTCCTCCCTTCCTCCCTCCCTCCCTCCCTTCCTTCCTCCCCCCCTTCCTTCCTCCC
>NW_027185896.1:6713467-6748430 GCF_028583685.1 Petaurus breviceps papuanus | reverse complement strand
TCTTTCTTTCTTTCTTTCTTTCTTTCTTTCTTTCTTTCTTTCTTTCTTTCTTTCTTTCTTTCTTTCTTTCTTTCTTTCTTTCTTTCTTTCTTTCTTTCTTTCTTTCTTTCTTTCTTTCTTTCTTTCTTTCTTTCTTTCTTTCTTTCTTTCTTTCTTTCTTTCTTTCTTTCTTTCTTTCTTTCTTTCTTTCTTTCTCTCTACCTTGTTTTGGCTTGAAGCATAGGGGCTAGTTCCAGAACTACAGTCCCACTCTGACCGTCCCAGGAGGTACATTTGGAGCACTTGCTCCATTTCTGAATGGCTGTTTTGCCCCTTCTTAGGTCACTTTGTGTCCCTCTTCCTTTCTTAGAGATTCACTACATTAATACATAGTGTAGTCCCCCAATCATTTTAGCCTACTGCATTTCAGAACTTGTGAGCTCCAAAGATCCACCAGCCTCAGTCTCCCCAGCAGCAGTAATGACTGCCACCATGCCCAGGTCACATTACAATTTCTAAAGCCCTCTTACATCCATTTTCTCACTTGATCTTCATAACATCCCTGGACAGGCATTATCCGCCCCCCCATTTTGCTGATGAAGAAACTGAGGCCCATAGAGGGGAAATAACAACCAATACCACACAATTAGTAAGTGCCTGAGATCTGAAGACCCATATTCCAGGGATCTTCACCAAGGTGAAGATGAAAAGAGAAAGTACTTTGTGTTTATAAAAATAATTTGAAAACTATAAAATATTATATGTACTATATAGTCTTAAAACATGTCTATGTGAGAAGATTTTTATTTTTGGTCTGGACTTGTGACTTTGTTGGCATGGGGAGCTCCTGCTAAAATAACTCCTACCAATATAGATCAGCCTCTTGCTGTAGCATAGAGTGTTAAGAGTTGCCTGGAAGGTCTAAGAGTTTAAGTGACTGTCCCGGCATCATCTGGGCAGTACATATCAGGGACAGAACGTGAAGCCAGGTCTGTCTTTGAGATAGGCTATCTGTTACACCACACTCTCTCATTATTAATACAAGACAGAAAAATAATAACCCTTTTTGGACACTGTATTCCATGGCTGTATTATATTTTGGAACGGTGAGTTTTATAAGCTCATTACTTTCCAGAGAAAGACTTTGATTTTCTTCTAATTAACCTCCTCTTCTGGTGAGGGAGACCCCATTGATATTAAATGCCCAGCCCCTTGCTCAGCAGCTAGGAATTCAGACTAGCTGGAGCTCAGGGTCTAAAGACAAGGAAAAATGAACTTGTCTGTCATGGATCATAGAGCCATAGAAATGAAAAAAGAAAAAATACCTCTAGAAATCATCTCATTCTCTTCCCTCCTTTCCCCTCCTCCCACCAAATATAAGACAAGAAATTTGGGCTCAGAAAAGGGAATGAACTTGACCCAGATCATACAGGGAGTCAGTAGTAGATTCAACATTGGCTGTGTTGTCCTTGGTACTCAAAGCTGTGTGACCCTGGGCAAGTCACTTCACCCTATTTGCCTTAGTTTCCTCATCTGTTAAATGAGTTGGAGAAGGAAATGGCAAACCACTCCAGTATCACTGCCAAGAAAACCCCAAATGGGGTCACAGAGACTTGGATACAATTGAGAAGACTGAACAACAACAAAAGAGCCATATTATTCTAAATAATATTGAAAGATGAAATTGCATTACAGACAAAAAAGGGAACAGATCTGTCAGCATTTCTATGACAAATTCTCTCCTTTGTTGATAACAATGAAACCTCCACATTTGGACCAACTTCTCAGTTCCCTTGGGGTCTGACTTGAAGTCATGGAAAGGGCATTAAAGATGAAATTAAGAATACTAACTTGACCAGATCAAGTATCTAAAGAAAAGGTCTGTGCTGAAAGCAGTCTAATTTTAAGGACATTTGAAGGATTTATCTTCAAGATATCTGAAGGGGAAGATGCTGATGACTGGACAGAATAATGAATAATAAAACACTATTTTAAAAAAAACAATTAAGAGGACCTCTATAGTTATCAACTTATCATATGCTAACTTTTTGGTCTTTCTGAAACTTTTATGAGAATGATCTACACAACAGGATATCCTTGATAAGAATATGAGAAGAATAAAAGATTTTTCAAAGATATTCTAGATCAGATCACATCCTTAGCCTAAATTGACTAAAAGGTGCAGAAAATATAGCTTCACAGTGTTTGTTTAGTCTAAAGAAGCATTTGATTTGGTTCAGCAAAATGTGGTCTTAAAAGAATTCTTTCTATATCTGTGTGTCCCTTATGCATATGTAAAGATCATCCAAGATTCTTTGAAGAACAAAGATAATTTTTGTAGTGTGTATGACTGAGTAGAAATGTCTCCAGGATGTCATTTCCTAAGATGCTTGGGGTCTCAGAGAACATAGGTCATTGGGAGAAATTCCCGGGTCTGCATCTTCTAGAAGACTATGGGTGTGGTTATAGAGTAATGGCGTCAGCAGGTAAGGACTCTGATTGGTGAGGAGTCTTTTGAGAGGTATTTAAAAAGCAGGGGCTTCTAGAGCTATGGAAGGAAGGAGAGATGGGAAGATAAACTATAGACTGGGATTAAGTTCTATGGGATTTCTGGAGGACAGAAAATGAGACACATGGAATGGTATCATTAAAGCATCACTGAATTACAAAATTCAGCAGGATCTCAACACCCCAGAGCCAAAGTGAGAGATTTCACAGCTCTCCAGTCTGAACTTGGGCTCCGTGAAGCTGTTTGACATTGAACCTCAATCCAATGCAATGGAATATAAAATGCATTTATTAAATAACTACTATGTGCAACCTTAAACTTTTACCACTGGGATTGTAAATTCTAAAGTAATCGAATATCTCTACAACTTCACTAGGGTAATTGGAGACAATTAGATTTTAATTCCCTTGGACATTTAAAAGATTACCCCCATTTGTGTTTGGGAACAAAGGATGATCTATTTCTTGGTCTCTTTTTGTTACTTACTCTGCTTTATATCTTAATTAAAAGCTTTTGCTATTGAATTGGTGACTTTTTCATGGTCTAGTTATGTGTGCTATACTGTAATGGGCTTGAGCAGTGATTTGCATGAATGATTATGTGAAATAGCCATACTGAACCTAGGAAAGGTCACAAGAGGATTAAGATCCAGAGTTCTCAGAGTTTATAGGGGACCAGTTGTTAACATTTTGTGGGGGATTGTTCAGGATATCTGTGAGTTGATTAAAGCTGTGGAGGATAACATTGAGATATATTTTTTCTTTGTCTAGGCTACATTGATATTTCAGTTTATATTATTTATGCCAATAGCCTCGCCATCCCATAGTGGGTAATATGTTTGATTACAAGTGTATTCACCAGTGGCAGCATTGAAGGGTTTAGGGTTCTTCCCCCACCAGACTATAATTTGACAGCAAGTTTTCCAGTGAAGACTCATTAGTAATACAGGTCAGGCAAGTTGATTCAGGTCAAATTGTTCTATTGTGTATAAAAGTGTTGTTGCTTTCTTCTGTTTATTGAGAAACAGTGTCTACTATGTGGAAGCAACCTTGGTGAAATGAAGTATAATTGTGTTGAAGTGGACTTATGATTGTGTGTATAAAGTAACTGTGTTCACTTGTCATTGTACATTGCACAGAATAGTAGACATGACTATTCAAGCAGTGAGGAATGGCAACATAGCAGCACTTGACTCTCATCGTGGTTGGGTGGTTGGGTGGGGTGGGGGTTCCCACTAACCACGATAGTGATATTTACAGCACAATGTGGAAGTTTTGTTAGGAAGTTAGGTTCCCTGGAAACTAGTTAATAAACTTGTTAGTGTTGAACAGTAGCTGGTGAACCAGTCTATAGCCTTCACAGTGAGAGAGTGATAGACTGAAGATACTGTTTAAAAGGACTAACAGAGAAATGTCATCAATAACCAATTACCCAATTGTTACAATAACTAGTTTCCACATAACTCCCTTAATAATCATCTCTTTGGGGACTTTGGGATGTCCCACAATTTCAGATAGCTAACACTGTATATGTCTCCTGTTTCATCTTTCCATATATCTTAGTCAATACCTTTCTAACCCCGTAGTCCAGTGACAGGACAAAAGTCAAGATACAGTGGATGACCTTGGCATCTTCCCTCTCTGACCAAGCTCTAAGTTCTCCACAGAACCTATTTCAGTTGCCTTTGGATTGTTCTAATCTGTCTACTCATGTTTGGGAGGGTAGACAATACTAGAATTAAGGGGGATCAGGAAAGGTGGGATTTTAGCTGGGACTTAAAGGAAACCATGGTAGCCAGGAGATGGAGATGAGAAGGGAGAGCATTCCAGGCATGGGGGAGAGCCAGAGAAAATGCCCCGAGATTGGAGATGGAATGTTTTGTTTGAGAAACAGCAAAAAGGCCAATGTCACTAGATCTCAGATTATGTGGGTGGGTGGGTGGGTGGGTAGGTGGATGATATAAAGTAGAAGACTGAAGAGGTTAGAGGTTGTTAGTGTAGGAACAATACAGCGGGTACTAGCAGATTCCTATGATGGAAGCAAACAGGGAAAATACAGCCATCATCAGCCTAGTCTCTAGATTGCTGTATGAAGTTGTGGCTAAAGCACCATTCAGAGTTGGGCTGGCTGCATCTGCCTGTTAAAGAGCTAGTGAAAAAAGCAGGCCAGATGAAGGTATGATAACCTTGCCCACTTTGGACTTTGCTTTCTCTCTGTGCTTTCCCCCCACCTACTCATCTGCATGGGAGAGCAGAACAGGCTTAAGGTACAAAAATTAGGGACCCCCAAATCACACAGCTATTTTGTAGGATTTTTTTTTTTTAGGAAAATAGACCTTAACAGGGCTCATAGTTGAGCTTGAAGAAAATAAAACTGAGAGTTATAGAAATACTCACCAAGAGCTCAATTGAAGCTGTCGGGAAAGAACTCAAGCCTGGTGACCAGGAAGTTTAGTCCAAAAGGAAAAAAAAAGACAAAGGATCCTTAAGGCACCATGGACTGAGCTAAGAGGGCCTCTGTTCTTTGTTCTAAAGTGCTTGGCACCTAGGGCTGACAATCTCTTGCTGGAGAGACAAGAGGCCTAGAGCCAAGACTTTGAGGGGAACGAGGTAATTTACTTCATCAGGGAAAAAAGCTAAGAAACTGGGTCTTTTTTTCCAATAGGGAAATATATTTGCTGGTCTAGGGCAAAGATTTCTCACTTGTCTAAAATAGCTGTAACAGGAAAATGCCTAGAGGTTTAAAGCTACAAGACGATGGCAGTGCCCACTTTTCCCTCAAGCAGAAGACAGCCAAGGATTTCTTTCAGCTGAGCCAGAAGCAGCATTCAATGGAGCTGTGCCCAGTGGAGAGGCAGCCATCGAAACAGCATCCCACAGAGAAGTGTCTAGCAGAGACTCCAAGAGTCGCCAAACAGTATCCAGCTGAGCCGAGTTCGGTGGAGGCCATGCATCTGGCAACCACCACCCACAAGAGAACGGCATCAGGCAAAGACCATAATCCCAGCAGGGACCAAGCCTGGTAAAGCCCCAAAATGACGCTGCTGGCCTGCAGGAGTGCTCCTGCAGGGTCAGAGGCAGGAAAGCTACATCAACTCCCTGAGGGTGCCCCTAAGCAGGTGGCATAGGCGAGAGAATGCTGGGCTTACAGTCAGGAAGACCCGAATTCAAATCCAACCTTACATACTTATTGGCGGGGTAACTCTGGGCAAGTCGCTTCTCCCCTGTTTATCTCAGTTTCCTCAACTATAAAATAAGGATTGTTATGAGGTCAAATGAGATGATATTTGTAAAGTGCTTAGCACAGTGCTGGCATAAAGTAAGCACTTAATAAATGTTCGTTGCCTTCCTTCCTGTTCCCCAGTATTCCCTGGCCACATATGTTCCTTGCATCTGCACCCCCAACTTGTGTTCACTCTTCTCATTTATGTTGTGTGTGTGTTTTTGTGGTATGATGCCCCCGCCATGTTTGGGGGGGAATATTTTGCTGTTACTTTTTTGTTTTTACTATGCCATTTCATAAGTATTTTTGTTTTGAACTAATTGTATATGCTGGCACAGTAAGGTAACCATACTGGTAGAGATTGTGAGTTTTGGGGAATACAAAACCACAGAATATCTTAAACCAGGGGGTATTGCCTTCTGGGGAGCTTCATCCATAAGTCACGGGGCGGGGTTGCCACCAGGCTCTACAACAGGGTCATCCCATTTTTTATGGGCAGAGAATTCAGGTCATCTTGTCAGCAGTTTACAAAGGAGAGGACCAAAGCCTTCCATTTGATAACACACACACACACACACACACACACACATTTTTAAGTCATGTATATGATAAAGAACACACATTCATATTTCAAATTCTACCCCTCCAAGAATCAGCATTGTTACATTATTTCTACATCGTAAAATCAGATCAAGGTTACTGAGCCTTCTTCCTTCAGGTGTGATCTCAACCTCAATGGAGTCTTCCAAAACCAGATCTAGAGTTGGGTAAAGTTGGGTAAAATCACTAAATCCTGGTATCAGGTCAACAATTTCTTTATGACCCTTCATCACAATGTGAACCTGTGGATCTAGGCATTTGTCCTACAAGTTTAAGCAGCTTCAGGTTGGTGCTCAAGTGAACAACCATGATGCCCTGGGTTACATCTGTTATGTTCAATATTGATAGTGTTTCATTGTCTATGGAGGCTTTAAGCATGTGTGATTGTCCTGCTCATCTCTCTTCACCACATCTATCTTTACTGTTGCCTTGTCTCCCATCATAATTGCCAATCCAGCTTTGGAGGATTTAGACAAAGCATAAGAAGTGTCATAAATTCCATGTTTT
Source organism: Petaurus breviceps papuanus (assembly GCF_028583685.1). Taxonomy (NCBI): domain Eukaryota; kingdom Metazoa; phylum Chordata; class Mammalia; order Diprotodontia; family Petauridae; genus Petaurus; species Petaurus breviceps. The sequence goes on along the minus strand of NW_027185896.1, from coordinate 6,741,613 downwards.
AACTCTATGAATCTTTATGTTTTATGTGCGTGTCTTGCTTGCCATGAATTGTTGGGTTTTATTTATTTTAATCCATTCTGCAATTCCATTCCATTTTTGTGGGTAAATTTATCCCATTTCTATTCTCAGTTATGACAATTGGGTTTTTACCAGTCCCTCCCCCCCCATCAAATCCTGTTATTTCTTCCCAGGATCACCACTACTTTATTTTCTTTTCTTCTTTAAAAGAAAAAAAAGAAATAATCACAAGAGGTAATTATAAGTTTATATTATCACTTTGGAACAATTCATTCCTATTCTCTACCTTTCCCATCCCTTCTTTGTTCAGACTCAAATCACTGAGTCTTAACCTTTAAAATACATATGTGCAGTTCTCGACAGCTGTAGTCAGTTTTGCTTGAGGCAATCCCCTTCCCAACACCACCTTCTTCTTCAAGAACCCTCCTCCATCTCCTCCTTATCTCTCCAGCTTACTTTATTGCACTGTATAATTTTGTTTGGGCTTTTTTGCTCTTCTCTTACCTAGTCCAGATAAGAGTGAGATTTCTGAGATTCCCACTCCTTCTTCCCTCACCTTTGTGTTTGAGTGTCCTTCACCTGTGATGCTTCAGATACAAGAAACAGTAAGTCCCTCCCCTCTCATTCTTTAGAGTAATTCTTTTTTGTTTGCCTATTTAATATTTCAAACACCCAGGCCAAGAACTTGCCTCTCTTTGTTCCCTTATAAACTTTTAGAGTGGATAGGAATCTGAAAACACTAGACTCCTTCTTCCCTTTTCAATAGAGTCACAGAATGTAAGAGTTAGGCAGGACCTTGGAGGCCATCTAACACCAACCACATCCAAACAATAATCCTCTCTACAACATATCTGATAAATGATCATCCTGGAATACTATAGCTGGACTTAGAGGTCATTTCGTCCAGTCCATTCACTTTATAGATAAGAAAACTGAGGTTGCAGAAAGGGGAAAGGATTTGTCCTAAGCAGAGATTTCCAAACCAAGCAGTGTAGCCCTGGGGTGAGCAAGGCATGAAGCAGTGATGGAAATTGCTGAATAATTTTTAGTGCAATGGCCAAATGAACACATCCACTAGTTTCATTGAAAACAAAATTCAAATCAAAGTCAACAAAAGCAAGACTAATGTGTCAAATTTGCTCCAATTGGCAGAAGTAGAGCAAGGATAGAGTGATGGCAGACTGGTTGCTAACCCTTCTCTATCTCTTCCCAGGTGCCATATGGCTCTGGGGTGGTTCTGGGAACTCTTCCCTGCCCTGGCTCTTGGTGGAAGCCCCCACCACAGGAAGAAAGAGCCAGGAACCTCTACCCTGGGGTAGGGTTAAGCACACTCCCACAACAAGAGAGGTAGAAAATGGAGCTATGTGAAGAAAAATTAGACCAGGCCATGACTAATCCAGCAGTTAAAACCGACCTTCTACAAGAAACTTTTCCTGGTCCCCCTTAAAACTAGCGTTTTCCTCTGAGAGTACCTTCAATGTACCCCACATATATTCTATATGTACATATTTATTTATGTGCTGTCTAGCCCATTAGACTGTGAGCCCCTTGAGGGCAGGAACTATTTTTGCCTTTCTTTGCATCTTCAACACTTAGCACAGCGCCTAGAACATAGCAGGTGCTTAATAAATACTTAGTGTCCTGATTTGACTTGATGTAGGAGAAGATAATCTGTTATTCCCCAAAGCCTATGATTGTAGGACCACGAAAACGTTTCATCAAGATTTTGAATATTTGGGCCAAGAGGGAACTCTGTAGCTGGAGTGGGACAGATTTTACTTGTCCAAGATGGCGGCAGGTGCATGTATGAAGCATGTCACTGATCTTGGTATGGCTTTCATGGTGAGCACGAGCACCCTCATGTCTTTGGATGTGGTATTCATGAGTTTCTTATCTCTGGAAGGAAATAGAACATAAGTAAAATCTGAGTGGTGACAGATCATTTCACCCAGTATGCACTGTGTGCATATCCTATCTTACCAGGAACCAGAAAAATAACCTCTGTATTTCAGATGCCCTCAGGACAGAGTTCAGATTGCTCTCTCCTCTTGGATACTCTCTTCTCTAGTGCTCCCCACCCCAGATTTTCATAACACTTCTCTCTCCTGGTTCTTCCACCTTTCTGACCATTCCTTTTCAATCTCCTTTGTTAGATCTTCATCCAGAGGTCCAAAACCTGCAGGTGTCTCCCACCATGTTGCCCCGGGCCCTCTTTTCTTCTCTCACACTATCTCAGTTGTTGATCTCATCATGGGATCAACTACTTTCTCTATGTAGAAGATTCCCAGATCTATATATCTATGCACAGTCTTACCGAGCTACAGTCACATTCTCACCAGCTACCTCTTGGATATCTTGAACTGGACATTCCAAAAGCATCTCAAAATCAACATTTCCAAAACAAAATTCATTTTCCTTCTCCCCATTCCCCCCCCCTTCCCAACTTCCCTATTACTGTCAAGGGTGCCACCATCTTCCCAGTCCTGCAACCTAGGCCTACATCCACTACCCTTGACTCTTCACTCTCACTCATCCCACATTTCCAATGAGTTGACACATTTTATCATATCTACTTTCCCAGGTTACTCTGCCCTCCCTCTGCTTTCACATCATCTCTTATATAAGTCCACCCCTCTCCCCTGACAAAGCAACTACCCTACCATAAGCCCTTATCACTTCTTGCTTAGACAATTGCTTTGTTACTGTTGCTCTGTTGTTTCAGTCATGTCCAACCCTTTGTGGCCCCACTTGGGGTTCTCTTGACAAAGATACTGGAGTAGGTCACCATTTCCTTCTCCAGCTAGACTATTACAAAGGCCTTCTAATTAGCATCCCTGCCCTAAGTCTCTCCCCACTCCAATCTATCTTCTATTCAGCTACCAAAGTGATTTTCCTAAAGGGTCAGTCTGACCATGTCACCCCCATTGCCATTCTCAGTAAATCCCAGCGCCTCCTTACATAACCTCCAAGATCCAATATAAAATCTTCTGTTTGGCATTTAAAGCCTTTCACCACTTGACCTTTTCCTACCCTTCGAGTCTTCTTATACCTCTACATTTTGGACTCCAGTTATGCTGACTTACTAGCTGCTTTTCACTTCTGACATTCCTCACCTCCACCTGCTGGCTTTCTTGGGTTCTTTCAAGACTCGCTCAAATCCCACCTTCTGCAGAAGGCCTTTCCTGGTCCTCCCCACTGTGAATAATGCCTTTCTTCTGAAATTATCTTCCATCTACACTGCATATATCTTGTATATACATAGTTATTTGCATTCCATTTCCCCAATTTGAATGTGGGCAGGAACAATGTTTTTGATTTCATTGGAATTCCCATTGCTTTATTGTAGTGACTGGCATGTAATAAGTGCTTAATAAGTGATTTTTTTTACCAACTGACTAATTTCTCCTTCTCCCCTTTAATGTCTGTTTTCTGGCCCCAGAAGCCTGGAGGAGAGAATAGGGAGTGGTCGTTGATCTGAAATACCTTCACTCTTGACCTAGGAGCCTTGCTAGGACACATGCCAAACTCTGCCTTTTGCCTCATGACTTAGATAGCAAAGATCTTTTCAAAGATCTCTAATCTCTCCTTCCAAACACATATCTCTCATCTCTGGTCTCCTCTGAGCTTCCTGACTTCTCCCACTGCTGCACCCAAATCATCAGGGCCCTAGAAAATTGCTTCCATACTCTTTTTTTCCTCACTAGCTCCCTTGTCACCCCTAATTTTGTACTATCTTGCCTAAGCCTTCTATAGTCATTTTTTAGTGCTAAGATTTCTGTCTAAAGGGGAACATAGTGGAAAGAACCCTGATCTTGGAATCAGGAGATCTGGGTTCAAGTCACAGCCGTACCATTTACATGTATGACCTCGAGCAAGTCATTCCCTTTCTTTGAGACTCGGTTTCCCCACCCATACAAAGAGAGAAAGTGGATCTAGATGATCTTTGATATCTTCTTTACCTCTAATGTTTTGTGTGCTGTCTCTCTTCCCTCTGATCCTCCTTTGCTACCCTCTTTTTTTTTTTTTTGCTACTCCTTTTCTGTTCATCTCACTAGGGCCTGGGCCTTTGTATCCATCCACAATTAATTTTGAAAACCAGGTCATGGGATTCTCAGTAACCTTTCCTTATCCAACCCCAACTTCAGTAAGAAAAAAGGCATGAATGTGGCCCCTTTCCTCAGGACCCTGGTCTGGTCACTCACTCCCTTGTACCAGTGCAAGGAACTCCTTGCATGGCCCATTTCTGTTCAGCCCTGGCATGCCTGGAGGGATAACTTACATTAGATAGAGGTCAATTTGGCACTCAGAAGACCTGGCTTCTAGTCCTACCTTTGATGTTAGATCTTTGTGTACCTTCTGGAAGGTTATTAGTCATTTCTGGGCATTGATTTCTACTTCTCTACAATGAAAGGAGTTGAATTGGATGCCTGGCTAAGAATCCAGCCAGCTCTGACATTCCTGAATCTCCATAACTCTGAGTTCTAATCTCATTTCATCTCTGCCATTAAACTGGCTGTGTGATCTCAGGCAGCTTACTTCTCCTTTGTAGGTCTTAGATTTCTCCTCCTCAAAATGAGGGGATCGGTTCTCTGACTGATAAATGGTCCAAGGCAGTTCTCAAGAGAAGAAATCCATATTCTCCTTAGCCATATGAAAAAAAAAATCCTCCAAATTACTAATAATGAAAGAAATACAAATTAAAACGACTCAGGTTCCATCTCACACCCATCAGATTGGCAAAGTTGACAAAAATGAAAATGACAAGTGTTGGAGGGGCTGAAGGAAAGCAGGAACATTAACATGCTGTTGGAACTGTGAATTGGTACAGTCATTCTGGAAAAGTTTGAAGCCTTCCTTGGTTGACCTAGAAAGTGACTTCTCCCTACTCAGGTTTTCCCAGAGGACTTTGGCTCTCTCCTTTGCTGCTACCACACTCTACTTTGTTTGGGTCATACTTACCTGTGTACATGTTTTGGGTCTTCCCCTCTCTCTCCTTTCCCCATCCCACCAGAGACTGTGAGCTTCTTCTGGGCAAGACCTCTGTCATCTTGAATTTCTGTATCTCCAGTGCCTAGCACAGGCCTTGGAGGAGAGTAGCCCTTTAATAAAGGTTTGCTGAAGTCAAATTGTAGATTATTTACAACACAGATTATCGATATCATTTGTCAAAATGAGATAGAAACATCCATACATAAGGATTCTTGTAGGCTGTATATTGATATACTTTTAAACTGTAATATTACCTATGCCTTATTTTATTTTTGTTTATTTTACTAAATGCCCCCAGAGTTACTAAGTTGTATATACTCTTTGACCCAGTAATACCATGATGGGCCTGGACAGCGAGGTAGTACAGTGGATAGAGCGCTGGGCCTGGAGTCAGGAAGACCTGAGTTCAAATCCCACCTCAGTCACTTACTAGCTGTGTGACCCTGGGCAAGTCATGTAACCTCTGTTTGCTTCAATTTCCTCAACTATAAAATGGGGGTAATGATAGCAGAAAAAGGCCCTATAGCAGCTCTTTTTATGGTGGCAAAGAGCTAGAAACTAAGGGGATGCCCATCACTTGGGAATGGCTGAATAAATTATGGCATATGAATACTGTGCTTTAAGAAATAATACAAGGAGATCAGTTTCAGAGAAGCCTCTGAAGACTGATATGAATTGATACAGCAAAGTAAGCATAACAAGAAGAACAATTTATACTATGACAAACAACATTGTTAAAACAAGAAACTCTGAAAAACTTTAAAACTCTGATCAATCAACACAATAATCAACCATAATTCCTTGCTCCCTGATAGAAAGATGGTGGACTAAACATAGGAGACACATTTTTGGACCTAGTCAATGTGGGAATTTGTTTTGCTCAACTATGCAGGGTTTTGAGGGGTTTTCTTTCTCTCTTTTTTTTTTTCCAAGTTAAGGGAGGAGGTTTGGAAGGGAAAAGGAATACAATTTTTGTTAATTGAAAAAACTTTATTTAAAAAATGAAGGGGTTGGATTAGATGATATCTAAGGTCACATCTATCTCTCGTACTCTAAGATCTCAAACCTCTCCTCTTTTCTACTAATATGAGGCCCACAACCTTGGGATGAGATATGATCCTCTGCCCCTCTTTCCTCCACAACTAATCACACTTTAGGACACATCCATCCACTTTATAATCAATGTATCTTTCTCATCTTTGATTTCTGCTCTGCTGGCTTCTTCTCTACTGCCTACAAAATAATTCCGGTCTCCCCCATTCTTAAAACACCCCTCTTTTTGACCCTCCCACCCCTTCAAACTACCATCCTATATCTCTGCTTTCCTTCACTGATAATCTCCAGAAAGTTATCTACACTTGCTTCTTTCGTTTCCTTACCACCCACTCACTCCTTAGCCCTGTGCAATCTAGCTTTGGACAAAATCTGCTCCATCTAAGGTCACCACGGGTTTCTTAATTGCTAAGTCCTATGCTCCTCATTTCTCCTGACCTTCCTGAAGCTTTAACCACTCTCCTCTTGGATACTATCTCCTCCCTTAGTTTCTGTGATGCTGCTTTCTCTGGGTTATCCTACCTGTCTGACTGCTCCTTCTCGGTCTCCTTCTCTGGTTCATTCTCCTCCTCCCTCTCCCTAAATGTGGGTGTCCCCCAAGGCTCTTCTCTTTTTTAAACTCTCTCCCTTGGTGATCTCAACAACTCCCATGGGTTTAATCACCAGTCTGTGTAGATAACTCCCCAAATCTTTATCTACGGACTCAGTCTTTCTGGTGTACTCTTGCCCAGGCTCTCAATTTGGATGTACCTACCTCTATTGTCCCAAACTCAATATGACTAAACACACAGCTCAACAAATCCTTCCAACGTCCCTTATTTATGTTAATGACACCGCCTCCTCATTGAAGGTATGGGAAGTATTTATTACTCTTCCTCTCCCACATCCTGTAGCCCACGTTTATGACTCTAACCTCTATCATGTTCAATCAACTGTCAAGCCATAATTCTTCCTCAGTGGTCTCTCTTGCACCTGTCTCTTTCTCTTCATTCATAAACTCACCACCCTTGCTGTCCCTTGTCACTAGAATTACTGCCTCCTAACTGGTTTTCCTACTTCCCATCTCTTCCCTTTCCAATTCTTCTTTCTCACAGCTGCTAAAACTCTCTTCCTAATTCTCAGTTCTCACCATGTCAATCCCTGCTCAAAAAACTTGTATCGCCTTTTTAGGTTTGTTTGTAAGGCACTCCACAATCTGGTTCCATCTTGCCCTTTCCAGCTGTATTTTATAATATAATAATCCCCTTCACAAACTCTACATTCCAGGCACACTAGATGACTAGTTTTTTTTTCCATATCTCCTACCATCTCCTGCTTCCATACATTTAGCCAGGTTGTCCCCTATGCCTAGAATGCCCTTCGGCCTTATCTCTATGAGTTCCAACCCTTCTTTTCCTTCAGGACTCATCTCAGATGCCACGAAGCCTTCCTTGATTGACCTAGAAAGTGACTTCTCCCTACTCAGGTTTTCCCAGAGGACTTTGATTCCTCCCTTTACCCCTGCCACACTTTACTTTGCTTGGATCATATACCTGCCTGTGTTTTGGGTCTTCCCTTCTCTCTCCTTTCCCTGTCCCAGCAGAGACTGCGAGCTACTTTAGGGCACCTTTGTCATTTTGAATTTCTGTGTTTCCAGTGCCTAGCACAGGCCTTGGAGGAGAGTAGCCCTTTAATAAAGGTTTGCTGAGGTCAAAATGTAGATTATTTATGACAAATATTATTGACATTATTTGTCAAAATGAAATAGAAACAGCCATACATAAGAATTCTTGTAGGTTTCATATTGATATCATTTTAAAATGTAATATTATTTATGCTTTATTTTGTTAAATATTTCCCAATTGAATCCACTCAGTTGTGCAGCTGTCGTGCTGGGCCTTCAGGCCCATGTTTGACACCTCTAACTTAGACAATTTGATAAGTGGAATAGATAGGCCCCTGGACTTGGAATCAGCTAGACTAGAATTCAAATTCTGACTCAGATACTTTCTAGCTTTGTGGCCCTGGACGAGTCACTTGACCTCTAAGCCTCAGTTTCCTCATCTGCAAATTGAGGCTGATGATAGGACCTACCTCGTAGGTTTATTGTGAGGATCAAGTGAGAGAAGATTTAGTAAACCTTAAAGCCTTTGATAAACCCTAGGTATTATTATTATCATTAAGCAATTGGGGGGGGGAGGGGAGACAAAGATATACATAAGGAAGGAAGGAATCTGAGAATAGAGGATTGAGAGCTATAGAGTGCTGCAAATGTCATTGAGTCCAACTCCCTGATTTTATAGAGTTGGAAATGAGGCCTAGAAAGTTTCAGTGACTTGCCCTAGGACACACAGAGAGCAGGCAGCCAAGTCAGGACTGGGGTCCTGATTTACTGACTCCCCAACCAGAACGAGAGCTCTCCCCTGGATTCACACACCTGAAGAAAAGTGCAGTCTGAAGCTACACGAATCCCATTCTGATACTAGAATTTCAGCTACCGTGTGAGGGCCCAAGAGATTTCAGTGCAACTCTGACTTAACTGGGCCTCTTTTCTGCAGCCACAGCCTTGGGACACAGCCATATCCCCTTCTTCAAAGTCTGAATTACTCAGCAGTTAGGCATGGGGCCAGTCTCCAGAGAGGCTGAAACTCCTTTGCTTCAGGAATGAGGACCATGAGGCCCCACACAGACGCTACACAAGGTACCAGGAACCCATACTGAAGGTTTAGTAGCTACTGTTTTGTTTCCTTAGTTTCCGTTCTAGTCTTCAGGATTTAATTCTTGAGAGCTTTCCCATGTCTCTTGGGTAGAGGTGTGTTGGTCAAGGTTTAACAACGGGCTCCCCCACCCCCAATGGGCCCACAACACACTTTTAAATTTAATCAGCATCTTTTACATTTTCTCCATCACTTTCTTAAGTTTAGACACCCAACAAAACAATCATTCAAAGCCTTGATTTGTAGCATTTCCAAGGTGAAATGCTCATACTGAAAATATTGACTCTCCAGAGCCAGATGGAGCGGGCTTCAGCATACCCCTGCTACTAGTCGACTGGCCTTCACAGGATTAGGCCATAGGGGCTCCTCTTTCTCACACCCCATTATGACAGGCTCTCCTCTATCCAGAGAGCTTCATCTGCCTTCATCACCATCTCTGGCTGAGTGGTGCTCAGGTTTGCTCCAGCAGTCACCTCCTCCCCATTGGTCAGACTTTGGTCAAAAGCAGCAGTTTCCCTTGTTTCCTCTATCTTTGGAAGGGCGGAGTTATCAGTAAGGTGAGTCACATGTGGATCCAGAAGGAGAGACAGAGATAGAGAGTCAGAGAGAGAGACAGAGAAAGAAACAGATAGAGAGACAGAAAACAACAGAGAAAGAGTGAGAGAAAGAGACAAAGAGACAGAGACAGAAAACAACAGAGGAGATAGAGATAAAGAGAACAAAGAAAGAATGACACAGAAAAATAGAGACAGAGAGAGATGCAGATATCCAAATCAAGTTCAATTCACAAGTATTAATTAAGTTTCAACTACGTGCAGTCAGTGAGCATTTATTAAATCCCTAGGAAGTACCAGACACTATGCTAAGCTCTGGGGATCTAAAAAGAGGGAAGGAGGGCTCCTTGCTCTCAAGGAGCTCATAATGTAATGGAAACAACAAACAATAGGTGTAAATAGCTGTCTACAGGATAAATAGGAAACATTAACAAGTGAAAGCTACAAAAATTCTGGGGAATGGGGAGAAGGTGGAATTTTCTTTGGGACTTAAAAGAGGCCTGGGGGGGGGGGGGGGGGGGGGGGGGGGGAAGGGGGAGAAGAGAAGGGAGAGAGAGCATTCCAGGCTGGAAGGCATGAGCAGAGAGAAGGAGTGTCTCCTTCCTGGGATGGCCAGGAGGCCTGTGTCACTGGATAGAAGAGTTCATTTTGAGTAAAGGGTACTAAGCCAGGTGTTGGGACTATAAAAACTGGTCCTCGCCCTCAGCAATCTTATAATCATCACTCCAGAGTTATTCATCTACTTGGATTTTGTTTCCCTGCATTCTTCATCCAATTCCTCCTGTGTAGTTAGTAAGGAGAAGAAAGAGAACCCCAGAGATGTTTGGATCCTAAAACTGGGGTGTACTTAAGTCTGGCTGGGGAAAGAGGATTCACAGCCTTATACAGAGGTATAGTGGAAAGAAAACCCTCTGATCTGCCAGTTAGATCTCTGTATCATCTTGGGCAGGACCCTCCCTTCTATGGGCCTCAGTTTCTCCCTTGGCATGATGAAGATGACGTGTTCTCTCAGGGCCTTTCCCTAAATTTCTCATTCCCAATCTTTCATGGGGACTTGGGGTGGAAGATTGGAAAGAGACTTTGCCTCTGGTGACCTTGGTAATCCCAGTTCTGGGGTCAGTTCCAAACTCAAGAGTGGCTTACTGGCTTGCCCAACTCAGTGTTAGATTTGGCCTTCAGGAAGGCCCACAAAGGAAAATGGGTAAGACAATGGCTAACAAGCTGGTTACCATGTTGCTAGTTATTACCAAAACCCATTAATGATCTCCTAGAATATCAGAGACAAGAGACCTGGAGATTATCTAGTCCTAATCCTTCTTTGGGGGGCATGGGACTGGGGAATGATGAACACAGGAAAACACAAGAAGTCAGTGAGAGCTGGAATTCGAATTCTAGACTTTTGACGCCCCTGGGAAACTTTAAGACTTGGAGGAGTGCCTATATGGTGTTTTCTCTCTGTCTGTCTCTGTCTCTCTCTGTCTCTCCTCTCCTCTCTCTCATGTCTCTCTTTCTCTGTCTGTCTCTCCCCCTCTCCCTACCTCTTTCTCTGTCTTTCTCACTGTGTGTTGTTTTTGTTTATGTCTCTCTATATCCTTATCTCTGTCTTTCTCCCTATCTATATGTCTCTCTATCTCTTTTTCTGTTCCTCTGCTTCTCCCTTCTCTGTCTCTGTTTTCCTGTCTTTCTGTGTGTGTGTGTGTGTCTCCTCTCTGAGTCAATGCCTTGGGCCTCCTTGGTGGGCAGGACTGGGCAGGGCCTGGCAGGGCAGGGATGAGCTTCTCTCAGGATTGGGGAGCATTCCCTGGGGGCCCTAATCCTTCCAGGGCCCCCTCCAGATGAGCCTGCCCCAGCTTGCTCCAAGGTTCTTTACCTTGAATCATCCAGAAAAACAACCCCCTGAGGCCTCCCCAGCTGCTTGAATCTGACCACATCCTGTACAGATACAGACAGGATGGCTTCCACCCTGGCTCTCCATCTGAGCTCCCACTTCCTGTAACCCACCCCATTTCCCAGATGGGGCCTCTAAGAGGCATAGAGAACCTGGTAAAAATGTGTCCCTATGGGAGAGGGCCAGAGCTTTTAGAGTTTGAAGACATGTTCAATGTTGTTCAGACCAGATGGTTCTGAAACTTTGGAGGGTCAAGATCTCTTTGGCACAAAGGTGAAGCTTATGGATGCCTTCTCAGAACAGTGTGTGTGTGTGTGTGTGTGTGTGTGTGTGTGTGTGTATGTGTAACGCATAAAATAAATGGAAGAAAATACTAAGTTTCAGTTAAAGGTTAGGGAACACGAAGATATAATTTTTCCCGTCCAAGTTCATAGACCCCCTCAAATCTATCCTTGGGAATCCTCAAACCCCAGGTTAAGCACCCCTGATATAGAGCATCCTTCTCATTTTACAGAGAAGGGAATTGTAGTCATAGGAATAGTGATTTGCCCAAGGCAAGCAACTATGTAAGTGTCAGGCCCGGGTCTTCTGACTCTCAGTCATATGCTCTTTCCATTGGATAATGATGGATGGGACTTGTCAGAACCAAAGGCATGTATAGGCCACACACAGCAGGAGTACCAGTCTCCAGAGTCAGCACCTTGGCAGGGACAGGGCTGAGGAATACATGTCCAGGGATCTGGGCAGGGGGGGCCCTATCCTTGGTCACCATGTATCTTGGAGAGAGCCAGTGGCAGAATTCCCTAGGGGAATATCCCTGTTATCTTTTGAGTCTAGAACTGGGGGTCTTGGTATTGCGAAAGCCCAGGTACAGAACCCACTGGGGTCATGGGTTCAAGTTTCACAGATATCAGTTAACTTTATACAGGGAAAAATTCTATTCCCCAGCCCCAGATTGAGCCCTGACCCTACCAGCTGCCTCAAAAAATTATGTGCTGTGGGTCACCGTGGGGATGAGGTAGTGTGGGTGGACCAGTTCAGGCTATTCTTTTATTGTGGGAGACCCATATCAAATCCCACAATCCATGGCCCGTGGGTCAAGGTTGGCATGTCTGTGGACAGATGACCTGTTTTAGCCAGACCTGAGGGCCTGAAAGGCTAAATACAGACTTGGGGTGCCTGTACTTGATCTGGGGACTAGGGAGCCACCATTCAGCTTTTCTTCGGAAGGAAGGGCCTGGTGGTTTCCGGCTGCTGGGTACAACCCAATGTTCTCTGTGCACCCTGGTAGCCTCAGGAGATTACTCTGAGCTTAGTCATAGGAAGTGAAGCCCAACGAAAACAGAGATATGAAGGCAGCCACGGGGGAGGTCTGCTGGTGATGTAACAAGCCAGGCCTGTCGAAATCCATGGAGGGTGAGGCCTGGGAGCTGAGAACCTGCTATTCCGCAGAGGACAGATTAATGCAGATGACGTTACCTCTGCCCTGGCCTTAGAGGCTCTCAGGCCCTGCGCCAAGGTCACTTATCAATATTTGTACTGAGAATCCAGCTGCGCTACTAGAATGATCTCTCTCCAGTGTGCTTTTTTTTTTTTTGACCTTCCAACCTCACCTTTTCCAGGAAGTCTTTCCTAACTATTGGACCTAGAAGTACCTTTCTGAGACCATTTAGACCTGGCTCCTCATTTTGCAGAAGAGGGCATGGAGGAAAAGAAAGAAAGAAAGAGAGAAAGAGAGAAAGAAAGAAAGAAGGAAGGAAGGAAGAAAGGAAGGAAGGAAGGAAGAAAAAGGAAAGAAAATAGAAAGGAAGATAGACTGATGAATGGATAGACAGACAGACATAGAAAGATAGATAAATAGGTAGGTAGATAGATAGATGGATAGATAGATAGATAGATAAATCAACAAATGGATGGATAGAGAGAAGGATGACTGGACAGATAACATTTATGAAGTATTTACCTGGTGCCAACTACTATACAGAGTGCTGAAAGTACAAATGTAAACAAACTAGACAGTTTCTGCCCTCAAGGAGCTTACATTCTAATGGAGGAAGATGATGGATAAAGGGAGGGGAAGGGAATTCCCAAAGAATATGGCAGAGGGAGAATTAAACTTGGGCCTCCTGACTCTCAGTCCTAGGCTCTTGGCAGTCTGCTTCTGATTGTGAGCTCCTCTGTTCTCTGAACATGTCAAGGCCAATGTCTGCTTGAGGAGCCTTGCTGACCATGGCAGCTTCCCAGGGCCTCATCTTCTCCTTAGAACAGATATGAGGGGGCCTGGCCTTCTGCCCAGGACTTCCTTCTTTCCCTATTCTAAATTTCATTGATCCCTAAACCCCAGATCTTGGCCTTGGATCCAGGCCTCCTGACCTGCCAGGTCCCCTGCACCCACTTGTCTCTATGGGTTCCGTCCGAGATGAGTCACACTTGACCCAGAATTACCTCCCTCCTCTCGTCCCTGACATTGGCACCCACTTCCTTCTTTCATTTCCTCCCCTTTGCCATCAAACACAACAGACTGCCATAATACCTTTTTTTTTTTAAAGTATTTATTCACAAGGGAATAGTTGTTTGGAGAAATGGAAAAGGGTGGTTTCTGAGAATGGGGCAGGGGGGATGGGCATCAAAGAAATCCTTTCCCATCCAAATGCCCTGTGCCCATTTAGGACTGGCCTAGCTAGGATCTTTGGGGCAAACTCATTTGTCCATTCTGTCTAAAAGTGAAAGCTTTTTCTCAGCCACCTGGGACCTAGGTCCCACTTCTGGCTCTGTCACTTTTTAATGCAGTGACCTTGAAGAAAGTCTCTTAAATGCTGTGGGCCTCAGTTTCCTGTTCTGTAAAATGAACAGAATAATCCCTTACCTGCCATTAGGCAGGGAACTTGACTAGGTGATTTCTAGAGGTCACTTCTAATTCTTTTGGGATCTCTTTATGAATCTACTCCCAGCATTTTGTGGAGTTGTAGGGGAAGGCTCAATCCTGGCAGGATGCTGGTACCTCTAGTGATGCTATCTGTTGGGTGGGTGTGGCTGCCAGGGGAGTGAATCCTTAGCTCCTCATGTTCTGGCACTCTTAACAGTGGTTGCTGCTGCTGTTTGAAAGACCTGGTGCTGTTTACCCCTTTGCCACCCAGGCTAAGACTTCAGAATGGAGTCTGTTCACCCCTACATTCAATCTACCCCTTGGCCCATCCTACCAGGCCTGAAGCACTCACCAGTCAGGAGTAAACTCCCCCAAGACAGGACAGTGATTTTCCCCAAGGTCAGGGGCCCCATCTCTTTCCCTGCCTCCCAAAATTCACTAAAGACAGACAAGGGCTTTATCTCCTCTTCAGACCAAGGGCTTTCTGAGAGCTGTTCCCCTTTCTCTTCCTTCCCCTTCTCCTTTGAGTATCAAATTAAGATTCCTAAGTCCGTACAAGAAAGGGAGCTGATTCCTGAGAGGCAGGTAGTTTATTAGCAGGGTCCATGATATTTTCTCACTCTATTTTATTTAAAATAATCATTTATTAAGCACCTACTGTTTATAGAGCCCTAGACCGGGAACTGAGGGAAACACAAAGTTTACATAAAACAGGATCTCATCCCTCCCCATAATTCACAGTCTAATGGGGATAAAACATTATTGTAGTTGCAATAATGGGAAGAGCTTTCATGGGCTTTGGAGTCAAAATACTTGGGTTCAGATCTTTCATTTGTATGACTAAAGGCAAGCAACTTAACATTCTTGGGCCTCAGTTTCCTTATCTGTAAAACAAGGAGGTTGCATCAAGTGGTTTCTGAGTTCCCTTCCTCTGGGGAAGTTGGAGGTGGGGTGGGAAAATAAGCATTTATTAAGGGCCTACTATTATTATTAAGGGCACAGTGTCAGGCCCTGAACCAAGCATTTTTACAAAAATTATCTCACTTGATTCTTCTGACAACCCCAGGAGATAGTTGTTATTATTGTCTCCCATTTATAGTTAAGGAAACTGAGACAGAAAAATTATTTTCCCAGGGTCACATAGCTAGGAAGTGTCTGAGGTTGGATTTGAACTCAAGTCTTCCAGATTCCAGGCCTAGAGCTCTATCCATTGAACCACCAGTAATACGCCAACGGATCCGTGACCTCATTGATTTGGAAGTCCCCTCCAAAGATGCAGGTGTCTCCTTCTCTGTGCCTTCCTGACTACATGACTCCTGTCTATAACTTCCCCTTAGTTCACCAGAGGGAATCACATGCAGGGGGTCTTCCTCAATCCCTCTTAATGTGTCACGGGTACCAGCCCAGCTGAGCATTCTTCTGGCTCAATATTTGTCCTAACCACATGACCAACCCATCTTCTCGTCCTATTTTTCTATAAGCCTAAATAATTATAATGCACAGTGTTACATAATAAGTACACTAGAGTAAAAGTAAGTACAAAGTAAGTACAAAGTAAGGCCCAGGGAGAGAGGATTAGTCTACATCACCCCCAGGAAAATCAGGGAAGTCTTCTTGGAAGAGGTGGCATATAAGCTGCACTTTAAAAGATTGATAGGAATTCAACAGGCAAAGGAAGGAAGGAAGGAAGTGAACAAAGGCAGGGAGGCTCTGGCATATTCTGACTAGACAGAATAAAACAAGGCAGTTAGATGGCACAGTGGATACAGCACCAGCCCTGGAGTCAGGAGGATCTGAGTTAAAATTCTGCCTTAGACACTTACTAGCTGTGTGACCCTGGACAAGTCACTTCACTCCACTGCCTCCAGAATAATAACAACAACAACAAAATCTAGAGAGAATAGGACCAATTCTCTGCACCGATAGTGCAATAACCTGGAGTCAGAAAGACCTGAGTTCAAATGCTGCCTCAGATACTTATAAGCTTGGAAAGTCACTTGATCGCTCTTCATCTGTAATAAAAGCACCTACCTCACAAGACTAAAAAAAAAAATAAGGTACAGAAAATGCTCGGCAAACTTTCATTGCTACATAAATATTAGCCACAACTGCTATTAGTAATAATCAATGATAGGCAACAACTTTCATGCATTTTACGTTCCTGTTACAGCAGGCTACCTGGAATTCTGGGATTTCCTACCTGTGTCTCTTGACAACTTGGAGAGAGCCAGCATTCCATAGCAAATCCTTCTAAAGCTTGGTTTCCGTGTATCATTCTGCCAAGATCTTCTCCCCTTTCCTCTCCTTCTGCCTTTTCTCTCTATCTCTCTCCCTCTCCTCCTTCTCCTTTTCCAAATAAATGTATGTAAGCATATCCCTGCTTAGGAGGCAGGAGAAAATTGTAATGAAAAAGATGGTCTTGGGGAATGTTAACACACACTTCAGGGTCTGGAAGAGGAAACTCAGAACAGGATATGTGAATAGAGAGGCAAGAGGATAGGAGATATATTGATATAGAGATAGATACATACATACACATGTACATATGTACACACACATGTACATCCCTACCTACATATACGTGCACATACACACACATATAAAATATATGTGTATATATTTGGCCCTGATCTGTGATTTCATTGGGGGGGAGGAGGTGAGAATTTCTGGTGTGGGAACTCCTCTCACCATCAGCAACTGTGTTTTCTCTGGGAGTTGCCTGGAATATTGAAAGGTTAATCAACTTGCTCAGGGCACACAGTTAGAATGCTTCAGAACAAAGGTCATGCTAACTCCTAAGGTCACATGCCTATCAGCTGTGCCATGCTGCCTCTCATAAAATTATGGAGCATAATCTCATCAACTCAGGGAATATTAGAGCTGGAAGGAAATTTAGAAATCTGCTATCACGGTAGTCTTGTTTCACAGACTGGAGAGATAAGGATGCCTTGTGGGGCGATGATCCAGGTGGCTAGGAAGGGTAGAGTCTAGCCAGTGACCTTTGCCCGGGCTGGTGTTTGTGCTTACGTCAGAATCCAGGTGTCACTGACCCTAGAAGGCCCTGGCTAAAATCCATGCCTGTTACCGACCTCCTATACCTCTCACATTAGTACACTGGCCTAAGCTGTCCAATGACCACACTGCCAACTGGGGCCTTAGAAAGCTTCCCTTTTCTGGTCTCCCTCTCCCGCCATCGAGAAATTTCCATTGTGGAAGTGAGGATCTCTGAGTAATCCAACAGGGGTGAAGGATAGCAGCCTGAAGTAAACGAGACCTTAGGGGAGATGGTTATGCTTGGAGAGGTTCTGCCCTCACTGACCCCTATCTGTAGTTCTTCCAAATCACTCCCATCCTTTGGGACCCAACTCAGATCTCACCTCCCCTGGAATCCCCTATGTGACTACTCTAATTCACTGTGGCCTTTCCATTCTCGATTCCCACGGGTCCATCTGTCTTATCTCCCCTGGCAGACTGTGTGCCCCTTGAGAGAGGGACCCTGTGTCTTTCATTTTTGTGCCTTCCCCAGCACTGAGAACAGGGCATTGCATACAGAATGCTTTCAATGACTAAGTAAGGGAATAAATAAAAAAGGGAAATGAAAAGGAGAAAGAAGAGGGAGGAAAGAGGAGAGAGGATAGAAGAAAGGAAGGAAAGGAAAGAACTGAAAGGAGCTTGGAAATGGTGAAGAAAGGGTCTGGGCCCCTAACCTGGGTGCCAGTGGCTTAATCTCCCAGGGCTAGCTACCCTCTCCCAATCTAAGTCTCCTCTGTTAAAGCAAATAAACTTCTTAGAGTTGGCTAATCCCGCCAAGGTTACCTGAGTGTAGCCAGCACAAACAACTGTCCCAAACTAGGTTTGGCAATCTTGTTTTATGGGCCTGGGCCAACGGCAGTGCTGGTAGTGATGGTCAGAGCTGATAAAGGCCTGGAGGATCTCAGAGGAAGCTGTCCCCTCTCTTCCTCTTCCTCCTTCTCCTCTTCCTCCTCTTCCCCCATCCCCTGCAACCAGCCAGCCAACTTCTCCAAATCCCTGCTGCTTTAGTCCCCTGGAAGCAAGGTCAGGGACTTGAGGCTGAGCTGGTTGGCACCATCCTCTCCCTGAGGAGGCCCTGGATTAATGGGATCAGGAGAGTGACCACATAGAACTTTGGAATCATGGTCTCACAGGTCAGATTCCCACCATCCCTGGAGCCCAGAGCTTTTTCCACAGAGGTGGCTGAGAGAGGTGCTGAGAGAACACTGGATTTGAAATCAGAAGACCCTTGTTCTTTTTTTTTTCTTTTTGGAGGGGGGAAGGCAGGGCAACCAGAGTTAAGTGACTTGTCCAATGTCACGCAGCTAGTAAGTGTTACATGTCTGAGGCTGGATTTGAACTCAGGTCCTCCTGACTCCAGGGCCGGTGCTCTATTCACTGCAACACCTAGCCTTGTTCTGATCTGTGAGGTACTCACCTAACTCGTGTGACCCTGCGCAACATCTCTGGCCTTCATTTTCCTTCTCTGTAAAATGAAGGAACTGTATTATATGATCCCTAAGGTTCCTTCAGGCTCCATGTTCTACAATCCCTCTTTCAACCACATTTCCCTCTTCAAATCAGGGGAGCCCAAGCTGGAAGAGACCTCAGAAATCAGCTCCTTCAAATCCTTACTTTTCATCTGAGGAAACTGAGGAAGGCTTAGCATGGTGATGTGACTTGCCCAAAGATACATAGGTAGTACAAAGAGCAGAGTTAGGACTTGAACCCAGACCTTTTGACTCCAGAACTAGTTTTCTTTCCCCTGTTACCACAGGGCTATGAATGGGAGATGGGGTGGAGGTGAGGAAGATGGTAGAAGGTTGGACTGAGGAAGGAAACTGGTTGACTATGGCCCCGCCCGGGGCCTGCCTCGTTGTTGATCCGAAGGAACAATAATGAAACAGCCTCTTTGTCCCAGGGCAGCCAGAGTCCTGAGGACTGAAGGAGGCCTGATGAGAAAGGGTCATTGTTCTCTCTCTGGGGAGCCACTCAACCAGGCAAGGGCCAAGGATAGGTGGGGGAATGGAGTGCCTTGTGCCAATCCCAGAAGTCTGGTCCCTTTGCCTGTGGTAGAGCCAGGGGAGTCCCTTTGCTCAAGATGATATCCATACCTCTTGTCTGAAGAGAGCCCATTTCAATCTGACACAGAGGCCACTTTCCTGATCCCCTTACCAAGAATACCTTTCCAGATCCTCTGGCTAACCTATATTGCTCCTTCCCTCCTTCATAGCTCGACTCCTTCTAGAAGTCTTCTTTGATTAGCTCTGGTAACCTCTAGGCTGATCCTTTATTCTGTCTCTCCCCAGCAAGAAGTTATTTTCTAGCACCTGATTATATAAGCCAAATCGAGTATGAAAATCTAGATTACTAAAAAATAATCAATGAATGAATGGAACTAGATAAACTAGGAGTAATCATTCATTGTGCGAAGGGTTTTCTCTTCTACATGGGAATTCCCAATGATGTTTACTGACTGCCTTCAAACATAGGATCTCCTGGGTTCAACAGGGCTGTTTGGGAGGATAGTAACTGCACAGATTACACCTCGGAGCCCCCACCAGGTGTGCTGCTCTGGTACGTTAGAACACATCAGATTGACACCAAGCCAATAGCAAAATCATTTGATTCAGATATGAAAGAATGTCTGCAACAAGGAAAAGAAAAAAGTGGCTAAAAATTATCTGCACGTATACAAAAAAGGGGCACCATCTCCTACACTTCTCTGAGATGGTTAGAATCCAATTCCCCTTCAATCCTTCTGAATCCCCATCACAGTTACAGGGCACAGCCAAATGGGCTTTAAAGGTGTTTAGTAGGCAAAGCAAGGAGAGCAGAGACGTTATAGGCACAGGGAACAAGGTTTGCAACAGCATGGGGGCAGAACAGAGCAAGGCACGTTCATCTCTGCCTTCCAGCTTGGGGTCTGCCCTGTACACTGTAGAAGCTCAACACTTTTATTGAGTCAATCAGGGTCCAAACAATGAATGTAAATAGAAATTTATTCTTTTGGGCAAGAAACCCCGAGGTTCTTCCCCTCCCAGACTGATTTTTTTTTCTTTTGACTAGGTAAAAGAGGCCGTTAGTTCCCTGCCTCATTTCTTACCTCATTTCTTTAATCATTCCATGGGCTTTGCCTCAGTCCAACTGAGACCTGTTAGACCTTTGCTTAGAAAGGCCAAGGTCTCCCACTGCATCCAAAGTCATCTCCAGTCATCCTGATCTGCATTTTGCCACTGGACCCAGATGGCTCCACAGGGGAGAAAGTGAGGCTGGTGAATTTGCACAGCCCTCCCTCACTTAAATCCAATTCACTTGCATGTCATGACATCACCTCCCTGATGTCAGCATCCTCTTTGACAATGAAGGACAAACAGAAGCAGCTCAATTCGTGTTTGTATTTGGGGGATGAGCCCTGCTCCTTTAATAAGATAAGGTGCACAAGCCTACTGCTTTGTAAGAGCTTATAAGTCTTTCAGAGTCAGTTTGTGCGCACACACACAAAATGTGTGTACACGTATTTGGGCGTTGCTGGGAGCTAAGCCTAAGAAAGTAGTTAAGGCTAATCAAAGTACAAACATTGGGGCTTGGCTGGAAATTCCAGGTCATGGGGAGCTGGATAGAAGCCCTCTGATCCTTCTCCCTGCTGCCCTTGGTGTCTAGCCCCTATGAGCCAAGCCTGGATGACATAGTTGATGTCCCTGTCCCTGAGGGAGTTCTGAGACTTCCCAGAGCCTCCAAGGGGCATATGCCTCAGTCACCCACCTCCAGAATAGGGCTTCTGTGTGGCTTGGTCATGAGTACCTAGTTTAAGGGTCTCTATCAATAGAAGATCATTTGTATAGAAGGGGGAAACATGAATTGGGAGCCTAGAGGCCTGGGTTCTAGTTCGAGAAATTTTACTATCTCACTGTGTGATCTTGAGAGTATCTCTTTCCTTTCTGGCCTCAGTTTCTCTGTTGGTAAAACAAGAGTAGGGGGAGACTTAATATTTCCTAAGAGATCTTCCAGCTCTGGAACTCTCTGATTCTATGATCTCATGCATTATGTGTCAGCTGGCGTGGGAGCTCATGCTTTGGGGAGGTCACTAGCCATCATCAGACCCCACTGAAGAGACAGGATGCTGCTTAATCCTGAAGTTCTAACTTCTGATCCTCTGACAGACATTGTCCTATGTTCTCACCTGCTCCCATTTTATCCCTGCCTCTCTTTGAAATAAACTAATCCTTTCCCCTTTATTTTACAGAGGTACAAGCTGAGACTCTGAGAGATGGAGACTTGTGAAGGTCCCATGAACAGTGAGGAGAAGAGCCAAGGTTTGAAGCAAGGGCTCCTTGCTCCAAATCCAGGGATCTTTCCATTCCATTCCACTCCAGCTACCTCCCCTTGAAACTCAAGGACTATTCTGAGTCTGGCCAGTGCTTGAGGACTCTGGCCCTCCACTGTCTCCTCCCCCAGAGAAAATTCCAAAAGGTCCTTTGTCTGCTATCTCTCAAGGGTCCTCTTGGGCTAGAGTAGTTGGGGAATCCCAGAAGCACAGCATCTCAATCATGGCCTCTTATTCTCTTTCATTTATGTTGCCAAGGTAACCCTGGCCTCGAAACAGGAGGGTTGGATGGAGAAACTGGGTTATGTTGACCTGGGGAAGTCTGAGAGGGCATAAGATAACTGCCTTCAAGTACTTCAAGGACGGTCTTCAGGAAGAGGAAATTAGTCTTATCCTGCCTGCTCTTCCCAAGGGCTGAACTAGGGAAAATGGATGGGAGCCGAAGAGAAATATTTTAGCTCAATTTCAATCAAACAAGCAATCAACAAACATTTACTAAACACCTATCGTGTACAAGACTCAGTGCTGGGGGTTGCAATTGTAAGGAATGAAACAATCCCTACCCTCAATGAGCTTGTATTCTAATGGGGAAGACAGCAAATGCATTTAAGAATATCGAGCAGGAACATAAAGTTAATAACTAAATTATACCTATGTAGTGGTGAAAACAATGCAATTTGGGAGAGAGGGCAATAGTGGTTGGGGAAGAAAGAGAACAGTTCTAAGAAGGGAATGCATTCCAGCTCTGGGGAATGGCCAGCTCAAAAGCTCTGAGATAGAAGAGAGAAACAGAGAGAAGGCCAATTTGGCTGAATCATAGAGTATGAGAAGGGAGATAATGACCAAAGAGCCTAGAAAGATAGTTTTGGGGTCAGGTTGTGTAGGGCTTATAAGCTAAAAGGAGGAAATAGGATGACATTGGAGCTGACTTAGTAGATTAGAGTTGTCCAAAAATCAAATGGGCTGTCCTTGTAGGTAGGTCCATGTCATTTAAAGTGTTCAAATAGAAACTGGATAGTTTAATGTGTATCTTTACCTATATACGGTAGTACTAGGAACTACAGTCCCTTTGAACTCTGAGATTCTCTGGTTTTATGCCTCACCTAGACTTAAACAAGGGTTCTGCTGTGGTTGAGGATCCATTGTTATAACAAATTGGATTCTTGACTTATCTGTGAGATGAAGTTTACTAGCCCCCACACCATCCCCATACACCCATGTGGGGATTTTGGCTTTGGCACACCTAGCAAACTACTCTTCTTCTCCTAATAGGCCTCCTTCAGTCCCCAATGCACCTGAACCCTCATCCATGAGACCCTCTCTCCCTCTTCCCAGGGACACAGAAAGTCTGGGGGTTAGAGAGTTCCCACGTCATTCTAGACTGTCAGGCCTTAATGCTTTCTGGGCCCAGAAATAGCTTTCCAGATTGGTATGCCAGCTTAGTGCCATGTTTCCTTCTAAGCTCTAAGTCAAGCAGTATTCCATCTGTATCAACCAACAAGCTGTTATGGAACACCACCCTTCGGGCCAAGGCACTGTTAGGTGCTGTAGATACAAAAACAAAGGCAAAACAGTGCCTGCCCTCAGGGAGCTTACATTCTATAAGAGGAGATAAATATTTACATATATAGGTATATCCACAATCTAAAGGCAGCTATCACTGGTCCTAAAATCAGGAAAACTCATCTTCCTGAGTTCAAAACTGATCTCAGTCACTTACTATCTGTGTGACCCTAGACAAATCACTGAACCCTGTTTGCCTCAGTTTCCTTATCTGTATTACAGATGAAGAAGGACATGGCAAAGCACTCCTGTATCACTGCCAAGAAAACCCCAAATGGGGGTCATGAAGAGTTGGGCATGACTGAAAAATGACTGAACAACAGACACAAGAATAAATACAAAGTAGATTCAAGGTAAGTGTTTTGGGAAAGGAACTGGGAGTTAGGGGGCAAGAAGAATTAGGAAAGGGCTGATTTTTCAGGGCCTAATGTGGGCACAGCCCAGGGCCAGACTCTATTTAAAAAGAGGGAAAGAGTAGAAGGCTCTGGAATCCCCTTCCTCAGAGAAACTTTTAGGAAAGGCCCCCACCCTCTGCTAGCCCTGGGGAGCCAGGATAGATCCTTGTGGAAAGGAGTAGAAGGGGAGGGGGTCCTCTGAACTCTTCCTGCTCAGCACCCTGACCTCAACATTCTTCTGTCTCCAACCCAGATGTGCCCAGGACTCAGGGACCTAAGGGGTGGAGACCTGAAACAGCAACAGTAGCAGTTACTATTGTGGAATCAGCTTCCAGAAGGTTTCAGTTGCTCTGACGCTCCACACGGCGCTCCAGGGTGTCAGGGAAGTAACCTAGTTGGGGCCTTTCATTCCAAGCCCCCCAGTGTCTGACTCAGCCTGGGAGGAGTGGGGAAAGAGGACCCAGGGCTTGCTGGCTTTTCTGCTGCCTTAGAAAGGGGATAGTCAAGGGTGATGAGCTCACTGTGTCCTCTCTGACAAATGACTTGCCTTTTCTCAACCTCAGTTTCCCCAGCTATAAAGTGAGAGAGTTGAGCTACATTATTTTAAAAGTTCCTTTCAGCTCTGATATCCTATAATTATGACTCCCCTCAGGGTATGGGAGAGTGGTGGGCAGAACTGGTAACATGTAGTTACTACATACTTGAAGGGCTCTGAAAATGCGTTCCTAGGACACATTGACAGTCTGTGATGGGTGATATGTTGGGGGGTGGGAGGTGGGCAGGGCCTCCTTACTAGACTTTATGCCCCTAAAGGGACAATCCTGATTGCTTTAAAGGAGATTAGAGTAGAGCTTTGTCCCCAGCTAAAGTGCCAAGAAGTCCCTGGGTGGTAACATCAGAACACAGAGGAGAAGGGGCCAAACCTTTCTGGCTAGTTGTATTAACTGAAATAATTCACTAAAAAGTTTGAACAAATCAGTTAAATATTTGAGTCCTACAGTCTCCTCATTTATCTTCTGTAACCTGTAGCCCAGCACCCCAAGCTCTGGACTTACACTGACAGTGTTCGGTCTTGGCGTTGGCCCCAGAAATCAAGTCCTTTGGTTCAGATTGTCCCCACCAGAGTTGCCTCTGGGAATCTCAGAATAGCGCTCATGTCTAGGCTTCCATGTTTGTGGGTAAAAAGGTTGCTGGCTCCAGTACAAGCACTCAAGGTAACAATGCACACATGTGGTAGCAGATAGCCTGTATTCTACCGCACAGAAAATGCAGGTACACATAAAGGACCCAGAGTAGCCCATAAACCATTGATACAATTCTCCTCCCTCTCGACTGAATACTGTCTTTCCTCAGGGGCCTGTTGTCCTCCAGACTCATGGAAGCACCTTCCAAGTTCGGCCTTCTATTGGAGGGGGGGAATGAATATAGGGTTGCTAGTGAGGCAACCCCCTAATATTCCAGGGTCTCACTTTTTGCTACAGCAACTCATACAAACTTCCAACCTTAGAGTGCTCCCCTGAGGACTTGGGCTGCCTCAGAAGGGAAATGTACTTTTGTTTGACAAAGATGGAACCACATTTCCCATTCCAATTAAAGTATACAGTAACATAAGAGAGAGCAAAGCCTGGGTCTTTTGCTCCCCCATATTTTAACTTAGACTGTTACTGCTTCATCAACTTTGGGTACATGTTCCTGATCCACTTTTCTCTTCAAGAGGCAAGTACTGATCAGGAACTCCCTTTTTCTATCTAAAAGGAGGGTCCTAGAATGCTTGAACTCGAGGTTGCTATAGAAATAACCCCTAGGATGGTACTGTCCAGAAACTCTTTCTCTCTCTAAGAGACTGGATTTGCAGGATTACACTGTCCAGGAAGTTCCCTCTCTTCTCTGTAAGTTCGCCTCCAGAAAGTTGAGGGTCAGGAACTCCTACCACCAGCATCATAAAGTTCCATTCTCCTGTGGCTGTTGTCCTTCAGTCTGAGAGATTATGTTGCTGTTCTCCCCAAAACTGAGGCTAGGAATTTAGGGTACAGAAACTTTTCTTTTGGATCTTGTGGGTAAGAATACACAGTTCCCATGCAGATCTTCCCCCATAATTTTCCAGTTCAAGGGTCTTACCAGTTAATTTATTTATCGTCAACATAAATGCTTTACAGTCAAAGTATTTATTAATTGTTTCCTATGGACAGGAACTGGGATAGAAAGACAAAAACTAAAGCAATCCTTGCTCTCAGGGAGCTCACATTCCACTGTCCCTCTTCCTTACCCAGGAGATCAGGACAGCCTGGTAGAAAGGGAACTTGTTCTGGAATGAGAGGCTCTCGGTTCTAACGTACCTCTAAACACCTACTACCTGTTTGGCTCAGGGCAAGTGACTTCATCCCCTGGGGTCTCAGCTTCTTCATCTGTAAAGTGAAGAGGTTGGATTAGATGGTCTTTGAGGCTCCTTCCAGTTCTAGCATGACTTTTGGGGGGGGGTGCCCTAAATGGGAACTATGGCCATAAAGAATCCAAGTGGGGAGCAGTAAGAATTGGAAGGGATAAAGCATTTAGGGAGAAGGGAGTGATTGGCAGGGGAGGGGACTGAGTGGAACAGGGCTCAAGGAGCAGTCCAAGCTGGGATTGTCTGAGGTGACATCTAGGGGAGAAAGAGAATCAGGCTGGAGCCAAGGTGAAGGCCAAGGACAGAGAAGATGAAGGAGGTAATTGGTGTGGGAATATGGGACACTTGGAGATGGGGATCTGGGTGTTCCACCAACAGAGCCAACAGTAGGGAGAGGAACTGAATGGAAGGGGCAGAAAGAAGAAAATCCTCAGGTCTTAGTGGTCAAGTCTTAAGTGCCTGTCTCTGGCTGAACATGGTCCATTGTTCCAGCTTGGGCTCTTCCCTTATATCATCCCATGTAGACAAATGTATATGTATCTAGAGATACAAATATATTCATGTATTCCCAAGATGGATCCTATGTCAAACATGAGTTGCCAGTCTGTCTCTGGGTATGTACATGTGAAACACATACATGATGCTGATAACGGTTCACATGAATGCAGTGTTCTCCTAAAAGCAACCCTTGAGGAGGTGGGTAATGCAAGCGTTGTCAGTCCCATCCTACAGATGAAGACACTGAGATGTGGATATTAAGTGATTTGGCTAGAGTCACACAACCCATCAGATGTAAGATTCAAACTGAGGTCTCCTGACTAGTCCTGCTTCTCTTTATGCTAAGCCATGGTATATACACATTGTCTGCATGTCCCTGGAGACCAGTCACAAATTGCTTATGCAGATTAACAGTCAGGAGACATATCCCTCCCCCTCAGCCTCAGTTTCCCCCTTTATAAATAGAGGAGTTTGGCCTAGATAATCTCTACGGGCCCTTCCAGCTCAGTAATTATTTTTTACATATATGTTCTCCACATATGTGTATCCCTAGAGGCATACACTGCCACACACTAGCCCCTCCTTTATTAACCACAGCTACAATATCCAGCTCTGGCCAAATGGAAAAACCAGCCAGTCGTCCTGGATTCCTTCAGCCCCTCAGAACTGGAACAGCCATCTGTGTGTCTGGCCCTTTGTCTGTGAGGCCTAGGAGCTCCACAACCCCCTCTTCCCACTTCTGTGACAGCCTCCCTCGTTGCCTCTTCTCCAGCCTGACCCTGTAGGCCAGGCCAGACAGGGGTCTTCACTTCTGCTGTGACCTTTGCTCAATCCACTCTCCCCACCATCCCCATCAAACTGGATGGAACAACAAGCAATAGGAAGGCACATTGAGACACAGAAGGCATCAGATCAAACCCCCTCCCCTCCAGCTGAACAGGGAGTGGGGCCCATTTCAAAGCTGGTGTTGGTTGGCAAAAGTCCCTCTTTCACTCAAACTAATTCTCCAGGTCTGCCAACCCTTCCCCCCAGCCACTGGGCTGCTATCCTTCCAGTAGGCCCCCCAAATTGGCCACGGGCCTCTGCATTTCCTACCTCCTCCCCTTCCTGCTATCACCACATCTGGATGAAGCACCCCCACTCCTAACAGCTGGGCTCAGAGGAAACCAGGACCGTGGTCCCATGTTCCACAGCTCTGGCCAGCCCACAGCCCATCTCAAATGGCTCAACCATGGCCCAGGCACAGGAATCCTTTCAAACACCCAAGTCGAACTAGGAAACTGCTACCTCAGCTCGGTAATTGCCTGATCTGGGGTGCTGGGGTCCCTTGTATCTATCCAGTGCCTACTTATTCTTCAAGGCCTGGCTCAAGGCTACCCTCCTCTGAGAAGTCTTCCTTGACCACCCAGACTACATTGGTCTCCTCTCTTCTGAGTCCTACACAACCAGAATCTGGTCTGATCCAATTAATACCGTCCTACTGCCCTACACTTGCTTTATGGGAATAGGTCGTGTCCTCTCCAGACTAGAAACTCGCCAAAGGTGGGGCTTGGGTCTGTTCTCCCTGACATGGACAAGCAGAGGGAATGAATGAACAAATAAAGCAGACCCTGGGAGCCAGGCTCTTTTTCTCCTGATGTCCTCTTGCCCCAGGAGAGGTAAGGGAGAAGTGGGTAGTGTGTGAACTGCTCCCACACTCAGGGAGTAGGGCCAGAATAAGCCAGTAACAGGGTTGAGTGGGAGGCACAGGAGGCAGGTCCAGTGAGTGGGGTAGAGACACCAAAGGCCCAAGTCCAACTCTGGCTCAGTCTTTTAAGCAATGGATCTGGGAAGAGTTTAAAAAAAAAAAGCAAAAAAAACCCCCAACATCTGGAGGCATAGTCCATATCAGAGGTGGGGGTGGG
>NW_027185896.1:6659511-6713457 GCF_028583685.1 Petaurus breviceps papuanus | reverse complement strand
CCAGCTGAAGAACAGTGGCCTTCTTCTCTGCCCAAGGTGTTTGGAGTGGGGGTGGGGTGGGGAATAATGAGAGGTAGCTGTGGGGAAGGAAAGGAGGAAGGAAAAGCTGTATGCATGAAACATTGGAAACGTGGGCCTAGAGCCAGGCTCCCCCTCACCCCCACCCCAACTCCTCCAGCAGTCCCTGTGAACCAGAACGGATGAATTACTCCTTGAGCCCCTGAGCAGTATGCCAGGTGCGGGAGTTACAGGCAAGATTCTCAGGGAGTTGGTATTACAGGGCAGGGAGGGGCCTTACCCAAAGGCATAGAGCCCCTACAAAATCCTGGATTAGAATCACAGGGATTGAGAGCTGGGAGGGCCCTCAAAGGTCATCTAGACTAACCCCCTAACTTTTAAAGGGGGAAACATATAATTACCCAGAGATGAAGTGTAATTTGCTCAAGGTAATACAACAAATTAATGGCAGAGAGGGGGCTAGAACCCAGACCTCCTGACTCCCACCCTGCTGGGTTTCCACTCTCCACTGCACCAAGCTGGCCCTTCCACGTCAGGGTCTTTTGACTATAGATGGAGGACTTCCTAGAGAATGGTGTCCATCAAGAGGTGCTATCAAAGAAACAGGTGTTGGTGACATTGTTGGTCTAAGACCTCAAGCTTTTCAAGGCACAGCCCAAAGGATGAGATTTTCTCCAGGCATACATACAACCCAAAAGTACACAAACCCACGACAAAGAGGCAGAACCAGTCAGGAAACCCCAGACAACCACACTGCTCTATCCTGTAAACATCTTACTTACTTCTCATTTTTCTCTCTAGTCAACACCATTAGCTCTGCAGCCACAGTTATAAGGGTTAGTTTGGAACAATAGCTAGGCTCTGTTTTTATATGCTGTTTCTAAGTCAAAACCAGCACTCTGCTGTTATAGAAAGCAAATGCTGCCTTCCTACCCCTACAGTACAGCTGCCTTGGCTCACTTTTGGGGAACCCTTTCTATAGGACTGAAACCCCAACCCAGAGGAAGGGATTTCCCACTGTCTGACAGTTATCCAGAAGACCCGAGAGTGAGTCCCAAAAGAAGCAGCAATGGATAGGGCCTTTCAGAAAGAAGGACGGGCAGCCTCTTCTATGAGAAGGATACGATGCCCAGCAGGGACCTAGGCCACTCCAAGAGATGGGGAATGGTGAGTATGAGAGTCTAAACTGAAGTAATCGGCTTTTTTAAATGGAGAAAATCCTATCAGATATCCAGATGTTTCTCTTAAATGTGCATGAATGATTGAAATGTTTCATTATTTTTTAGCTATATAGTCACACATATTAATAAAATAATGTCATCAGTGACAAATGGTAATGTGAGTGTCTGTCCCTGTGTTTCCATGGCATGATTACTTACAAAATGTTTTCCCATCTGTTCTTTCATTCTCCCGCCTAGAGGCAGGAAGGAAGAGATGATCACTCACATTTTCTAGATGAAGAAACTGAGGCCCCAAGAGGGCAAATCTCTTGTTGAGGATGACACAGAAAATTACAGACAGAAAGAATTTAGGACCAATATAGATTGGTAAAAAACTAAATTGTGTGATATGGACTCTACATGCCAGAGGAGTGAGAAATCTATGGGTATGGGGGCTAGGGTGATGAGGGAAGTCTTCCCCAGGAGAAGAGGGGCACAAGCCTTGAAGGATGGGGGAAACTTAGATTCATGAGCTTAGATAGGCAAGGTGGTATAACGGGGAGAGTGCTAAATTTGGGGTCAAAAGTACCTACATTTGAATCCTGGTTCTGTTACATAAGTGAGAGGATTACACTTGGTTTCCAAAAATCAACTCCCCAAGGACATGATGGAAGCAGTGTAGTGATATAGAAGTTCCTTCCTTTGAGGAAGATCTGAGAGTCTTAGTGGACTACAAGCTTGATAGAAATCAATTGAAGACAATAATATTGCAGCCAAGACAACCAACAAGATCTTAGGCTACATTAAAAGAGGAATAAGGCAACTCTAAAAGACTCATGATGGAAGGAGATGTCTACATTCAGAGAAAGAACTAGAAAGAACAGAGTTTGAATGCAGACTGAAGCAAACTACCTACTCTCTTTTTCTTGTTTGGTTTTGTTTCCTCTTTCCCATTGTTCATTCCATCGGTTACCATGCTTCTTTACAACCTGACTAATGTCTAAAGTGAAAGTATTTGCAGATCCTAGACTTGATTGCATGCTGCCATGGCGGGGTGGGGAGGAGAAGAGGGAGGAGGAGAAAATTTGAAACTCAAAGGATTGTGGAACTGAATCTTGTAAACTAAGTAAACAAACAAATTAATAAAGACAAAAAATAAAGAGAGAGGAATAAGGAAGATACTTATCTGCCTGGTCAGCTCCCATCTGAAATATCATGTTCAGTCCTCATCTAGAAAAGTGCCCAGAGGTCAACTAGGATGGTGAAAGGTTTTGATCTCATGCCACGTAAGGACTGGGTAAAGAGAACAGGGATGTGTAGCCAGAAGAAGGAAAGACTTTGCTGTAATATGCAAGCTGACTTCAAGTACTTACAGGACTATCTTAAGGAAGAGGGATCATTAGAACTACTCTGCTTGGCCCTAGAGGACAGAACCGGTCAGAATGGGTGCAAGTTGCAAGGAGACAAATTTAGGTCAGAGGAAAGGACCCTCTAATAATTTGAGTTACCTACAAGCAGGAAGGGCTGGTTTGGGAGGCAATGAGTCTCTCCCCCCGCCCCCCTCCATCCCCTTTGACCCCACCTCATCAGGAGTCCAGTGGTAGAGGCTTTCTGTTTTCAGGTACTATCTCTGAGCTACTTTTCCATTTTGAAAATAGGTGATTCTGTGACCTTGGGCAAGTAACTTCTCTTCTCTAGACAAGTTTCCTCATCTATAAAATGAGAGGGTTGGGAGAGGTGACCTCCAAGGTAACTTCCAGTTCTAAATTCTATTATTTTAAGATGGGGGAGGTGGGGCAGGGTAGGCAGGGCAGGCAGGGCAGCATTCAAGGTAGAAGAACGGAGTGAGCAGAGGCAGGAAGAAGGAATGTGTATTTCATTCATAGAAGAGGTCAAAGAAACCAACTTGGCTGGAACAGAAAATGGAAATGAAGCAAAGAGGGGGTAGGTTCTGGGTCTGAGTCTCCTGTCTCCCAACATCGGGGCCATTCCATGGTGAGCTAGTCCTAAGAAGGCCCTAGGTCTGTGCCATCAGGTCCAGCAGATCTGGCAGAGCCAGATGGAGGTCAAGCTGGACAGGTAAGCCGTGTGCCCAGGATAGGGCCAGGGGACAAAAGAGAGGGATGCAGAGTTTCTTTACTTTCTCTCCCCCACAAGGGAAGGGGCTAAGCTGGGATCCATCACCAATTGTAAAGGAGGCAGTATGGTCACTGATTTGGGAGTCAGATGATCTGGGTTCCAACCCTGCCCTACTCGTTACTTTCATGACATTGGACAAGTCATTTTCTACTCTGGACTTCATTTGCTTTGTCTGTAAAATGAAGAGCTTAAATTTGATGAACTGGAAGGTCCCTTTTAGTCCTAAATCCTTTGATCCATTAAATGTCAGTGGCAGGATTTGAACCCAGGGTTTCTGGTTCTAAGTTCAGGACTGGTTTTATTGTACCAGTGTGCCTCACCCATCTTGCGGATGCACTCACATTCTCAGTCAAATGGCCGCATTGGTGTCTCCATCAGGTTTAGGTCAGGTTATATGTCTATGTAGTACTGATCTGAGTCACTCAGGAAGCCTTGTTATTCCAGCCCAGGACAGGGCTCCCATTTTGGAGTGGGGAAGGGGGGAAGAGTTGTCCCAGGGAAGGGAACAGCAGCATCCTGAACCTTGAGACACTCAGACCTTGTTGAGGCTCCCACCCTGCGGCGTCTGAGAATCACTCAAGCCAATTTAGGGTTAAAAATAGGCCCCATTCCACCTTGGCCTACTGCGCATCTCACTAGCTGCACCATCCTGAATCCACTCCAACCTCAGAGACATTGGATTTCCACAGCTGCCTTGGTTTTTGGTTTTCTCTTAGCCAACACTGAACAATGTCTTTCATTGAAATAACTGCTGGGACACACCCTAACCCACACCTCCTGGCCTCTTTCTCCTTCAAGATCCATTTCACAGAAACTTTCTATCCAAGAGTCAGGTGAGCTATCTAGGACTTATTCTTCCAAACCAGGCAGGGACAGAGAGCCTTGGGAGGGAAGGGGTGGGGAAGGAGAGATCTGCATCCAGTAATGCTGCATACAAGTGCCTTCTAGACTGACCTGTCCTATGATGTTTATAATGCCAAGTCAGTGGCAGTTAGACTTGGCCAACACCTCCCGGCTAAGAATCAGATTCAATTTCTAATTAGTGTTGACTGAACATCAATTATGCTTCCCATGATGTGGGGAAGACACCTGGGCCCTGCCCTTAGAGAGCTCCCAATCTGTGGGAGAGAGAGAAAAAAAGTAAATCTGTGCTCAGGGAGTTTTCAGCCTGGAAGTAATCAGGGAGCAAACAGTCTTGAGGGGAAGTGGAGGGGAGAGGGACAGGAGAAGAGAAAGACTCAGGTCCTGCCCTCAGGGGCTTACAGTCTGGGAAGGAGACAAAGACTTAAATAGGACAAATAGTATGGGAATGACATAGAATGGTGAAGGGTACATGCAGTAAGCAGTATGGTGAGGAAGGAGAGGGAATTGTTCACTACTAAAATCAGAGAAAGCTTTCTGGAGGTAACTCCATTAACTGAAGGAGAGAGTAGGAATTGGATAGGGAAAGAGGAAGAGGGACGGCCTTCCAGGAAAAGGGAACAACACAGGCAAAGGCAAGAGATGGGAATGAGTTTGGTGTGTGTGGAAAACAGTGCTGAGATCTGACTGGCTGGAGATGAAGGTACAGGAAGGAAAACGCTGTGCAATAAAATGGAAATATCTACTGGGACCAGGCTATGAGAGGCATTGAATGCCAGCCTGAGAAAGCTAGACTTAATCCAATAGGTAGTGGGGGTCGTGCTGTAGGTTCTGGGGCAAGGCAGTCTGCTCAGTATCTCCTGAGCTGGAAAAGTGATTCAGCCCTTGAGTCCTTTAGTTCTGCCAAGAAGGGCTTTCAATTCACCCTATGTGAAGGCAGAGACATAGACACACACACATCCCCTTAAGGAAAGAAACCTTGTGACATTGAAGCCAATATTTAACCCCGCTTTGACTTCCTCCTATTTTTCAGTCCCTCCCCTCTGCTGTTAGACTTGGCTTAATAT
Organism: Petaurus breviceps papuanus; assembly: GCF_028583685.1. Taxonomy (NCBI): domain Eukaryota; kingdom Metazoa; phylum Chordata; class Mammalia; order Diprotodontia; family Petauridae; genus Petaurus; species Petaurus breviceps. The sequence continues at coordinate 6,708,212 of NW_027185896.1, read as the reverse complement.
TAGCCTGAGCCAAACAGAAGAAGACAGGGGACTGACTAGTCTGGATTCTCCATGCTTCCATCTATGTGGCTATCAAAGGACAGTAACCACTGGCAGAAGGTTTGGGGTTCCAGCTAAGAGGAAGAGATGCTTTCAGCTACAATGACTTCAGATTATGGGGCTCAGCTCCCAACTTTCCCAGGAATTCATCCCTCTTCCTCTCCTGGTGGCCACCTCCTAGAAGTCTGGGGAAGCCCCCTGGAGCAAAAGTCCCAGGATTTTCCCAACATCCTTAAGTCCCATGGTGGAAAGGGGTCATGGCAGCAGGTGGAGATTACTCAGAATGAGGTGTTGGATCAGGCTGGGAGTGGCCGGGACTCATCCCAGGGAAGGTGGGTGGGTGGGGGGTATGCCAAATCTGACCTTGACGTAGCTTTTCAACAAAAACACTTCCCAGCCCCTCCCTGATGCCCCAACCAGTCTGTGCTCTGTAATTAGCCAGTGGGGCATGGTCACCAAGGCAACAGAGGAAGAGGAGGAGGAGGAGGCAGCCGTCCATGGCAGGAGTTCGAGTCTCAGCTTGCCCGTCTATCCCCCTCCCCTAGGGCCCCACACGGCTGACTGCAGAAATGTTAGCGAAAATGAGGGTGAACCACTTCCATTGATTCATCCATCCATCCATCCATCCAGAAGTCTTTCTTGAGCTCCTGTGTTCCCATTCCTACGCTGAGAACTGGGGGAAGGGCATGGAAGGAAACAGAAGGAGTACCACCTCCTTCCCTCAGGCAGTGGTGGCTGTGTGTCCATCTGTCTCTCTCTGGCGAGGAGGCTTGTAGACCAAAAACTTTCAGAGAGTAATTAAATGCTATGATTCAGAGAAGTTACAGAGGGCTTGAGGATCCAGGAAAGGAAAGGAGAGCACGCTGGGCTGAATGGGGATGAGCTCAGGGGTTGGGGGTGTTCTTTTTTTGTTGGTGGTTGGTTTTTTTTGGAGAAGTAAAGTTTTACTGTTGCATCGAAAGGGGCCCCAGGTAGAGTCAGACCTTAATCCTGGCTCCAACTTTGCTTCTGACTTTCTGAAAAGCTTGGGCAAATCATGACCCCGCTGTGGGCCTCAGTTTCCTTCTCTGTAAAATAGGAATGATAATCTCTGTTCCTGCCTCCCCCTCCCCCCCCCGGGGGCTACTGTGAAGATTCAATGAGCTAATGGGTGTGAAAGTGCTTTGAAACTATACAGCTTTGTACACACAGGAAGGGTTGTTATTATAAGCCAATATAGCAGGGCCTAACCCTCCTCCCCCTCACAAAGCCCCTACTGCCTCTCATTACTTGGGTGGACTCATGCCAAGGTGCCTCCAGCCCAATATGACACAGGGTCTCCACCCTTGACTCAGTACCTCCTTTCCCCCTCCATTTACACACCTCCTTCCCACCTCCCCCCATGCCTTCAGCCTTCAATTATAGCCACCTGCTGGGAGATTTGATTCCCCCATGACTCAGGAGAGAGAGGACCACTTCCCACAGAACAAAGGGCCTTCTGTCCCTCCTAAGACCAGTTGGGCCTGATGCCAGTGAAGTTCAGAGGAATAACCTGAAAGGCCAACAAGTCCAATAATGGGGCCGGGGGAGACAGCGGTCGGGTGGCACCAACAGCAAGCTGGAGCTCAGGAGGCTGGGGATGAGACAGGATGATTTCTCAAGGGATAGTGTCCTGGCTTTGACATTCTATGTCTGAAACTCTGATATTCTGTGCTGTAAGATTCCCTCCAGCTCTGATATCCTATCTTCCCAGCTCTGACATTCTGGGATTACGTGAAACACAGTAGCCATTGACTAAGATTTGGAAACTTTTTTGTTGGTAAAATAAACAAGACATTTAAGTAAAAAGTTCTACCAAAATGAAATTCTTCCTGCAACCAAGTCCCTTAGCTCCAACTGGGAACCCACTTAACTGAACCTGTGTTTGACATTTCAGCATGAAATTAAAAGCCTGGAGGGTTTCCTCAGAATCTGGCATGGTGGAAAAACCTGTAGCTGACAGTGTAGAGAAGATGGACCAAAGGGCAGGGAAGGATCCAGGGCCTCATCTTTACCAAGCAGTAACACATCTAGAGTGGGGGAGGAGTGGACCAGAAAGCAAACGGAGCTGGAAGGGCCCTTGGAACAGTCCTTAGAACAGCAGAAATGCCAAGGCTAAAGGGGAACTGAGAACATGGGTGGATACTGAAATGTGCAGAACAGGAGAAGAATTTACATGATGAGTACAATAATGTGAAGGGAAACTACTTTGAAAGACTTCAGAACTCTGATCAATGCAATGACAAATGATGACCCATAATGAAGTATATCTCTTGTTTCTTGGCAGCAAGGCAATAGATTATAGGTACAGAATGAGACACACATTTTCAGGCATTGCCAATGTGTTGATTTGTCCTGCTGTACTTATTTATTAAAAGTGAAGAGGTGGATGACAGTGGGAAAGGATAGAGAAGAAAGAAGGGAAGGAAGGAAGGAACATAGGAAGGGAGGAAAGGTGTGAGAAAGAACCAGAGAAAGAGAGAAAGAAAGAAGGAAAGAGGAAGAAAAGAAAGAAGAAACAAAGAAAAAAGGAAAAAAGTACTAATGAAACAAAAACAACAAATAAAAGGTGAAAAGGGTCCACAAAGGGATGCAAAAAAATTGTGTAATTTAGTTACTACTTTGTTAAATTTAATATATACTTTGAAAAAACTGTAAATAATAGAAGTTCATGAATTCTTTTTTTTTTTGTTATTTCTATGTTTGAATAGTTGTATTGGTTGAGGATTAAGTTCGTAATATAAAAGAAAATAGAATTTTAAAAAAATCAAAGAAGGACCTTGGAGCATAGACTATAGAATGTCAGAGTTTGGAGCACCTTTAAGGAGGGCTATCCCTATAGGTCACTTTCTCTAACCCAATACCATTTAAATAGGAGAAACTGAAACCAGAGAAAGGATGAGATTAGCCCAAGGTCATCCAGAAGGTTTGGAAGAGCAGGGACTAGAACCCAGGTCTCCTGACTCTTGCACTGATTCTAAAAAGCAGCAACTGTTGGAACGCTCCAGAAAAACTGGCAGGTTACTATGTCATGCAGCTAAGCAACATTTAGCAACATGAATACCTGCTATATGGCTATGTGTGTGTGTGTGTTGGTAGGGGAGGTACTAGGAAGGTGTCTCTTGCTCTGAGCCAACTAATCAATATAGAACCAATCAAAAGAGAGAAACTAGGAGATGATTATTCACTTTACAAAACCATTTGTCATAGGGTTACTTCAATTCAGTGAGCATTTGTTAAATGTCTACCATGTGCATAACCCTGTGTTAGGCCCTGAGAATACATAGACAAAAAAACCAAAACAGTCCCTGCCCCTATCACACTCTACTCAAAGAAATAACATGTGCACAGATAAATAAATACAAAACAAAAGCAAAGTCATTTTTTTGGTACAATTCCCACATTAAATTATGTTGTAAAGAAGTATTAGAACCAAAGGGGAAAACCACAAGAAAGGAAAAACAAACAGGAAAAATAGGATGCTTCAATCTGTCTTCAGGCTCCATAGTTCTGTTTCTGAATGTGGATAGTATTTGTCTTAGGTCATTGCTTTGCTGGGAAGAGGGAAGGCTTTCAAAGTTATCACACAATGTTGCTGTTACTGCAGATACAATGTTTTCCTGGTTCTGCTCACTTCACTCATCATTAGTTTATGCAATTCTTCCCAGGTTTTTCTGAAGTCCACCTGCTCATCAATTCTTATAGAACAATAGCATTCCATTACATTCATATATCACAACCTGTTTAGTCATTCCCCAGTTGATGGGCATTTCCTCAGTTTCCAATGCTTGACCACCACAAAAAGAGCAAGTAAAGTAATTTTAGAGGTAGGGGACACACAACTGAGGGAAATCAGGAAAGGTTTTGTTTGAGAGGTTAAACAGCACATAGAGTTAGATGGCAGGTTCCCTTGGTGCATATAAACATTTATTTACACACCATTCACTACTTCATAGAAAGAGTAAGAATCTTTAAAGGACCCTGTTAGAATTGCCTGTTGTCAAAGATGAATATGGAAATCATCAGGAAAATAGGGTTTGATCTCCACATATATTTTCAGGAAAGTATAACTAGAGGGGAGCAGCTGGATTAATTATGGACAGCCCCCTTCATTGGAATAGTATTTCCAGGTCTTTTCTTCAACAAACCCAGGTATGCAACCTAGGATGACCAGAGACTCCCCAAGGATGAAAAAATCTAGTTCTAACTTTGTCCAAAGGGCTATCAAACTATGCACACCCCTTTACCCAGCAATACCACCATTAGGTCTGTATCCCAAAGAGATTTTTTTTAAAAAGGGAAAAGAACCTATATGTACAAAAAAATTTATAGCAGTTTTTTTGGTGGTAGCAAAGAATTGGAAAATAAGGGGATACCCATCCATTGGAAAATGGCTGAACAAGTTGTGGTGTGTGATTTTGAGGGAATAGTATTGTAATGTAAGAAATGAATAGCAAGATGCTTTCAGAAAAACCTGGAAAGGCTTACACGAAACTAGTACAAAGTGAGCAGAACCAGGGTAATACTGTATATAGTAACAGCAATATTGTATGATGATTAACTGTGAATGACTTGGTTATTCTCAGCAATGCAGGGATCCAAGACAATTCTAAAGGACTCTAGAGAAAGAACCGATGGAGTCTGAGGCATACTTTTTAAAACTTTCCTTTTCTTGGTTTTTTTTTGGCGGGGGGAGTCTGTGTTTTCTTTCACAACATGATTAATGTGGAAATATGTTTTGTATGACTGCACCTATGTAACCTATATCAAATTGATTGCCTTCTCAATGAGGGAGGGTAGGGAGAGGAGAGAATTTGGAACTCAAAATTTAAAAAAATGAATGCCAGGGGAAGTTAAGTGATACAGTGAATAGAGCACTGGCCCTGGAGTCAGGAGGACCTGAGTTCAAATCCAAGCTCAGACACTTGACATGCTTACTAGCTGTGTGACCTTGGGAAAGTCACTTAACCCCAATTGCCTTGCCTTCCCCCCTCCAAAAAAAAGATTCTAAATTTATGAATTCTAAATGAATTCTAAAAATGTTTTACTTGTACTTGGAAAAAATATATATTTGAAAAAAAAAATCTAGTTCTAGTTCTTCTGGAATAAACTAATGCACCTCACTCATTTTCCTTTCCCAGGCAAAGCACAGGAAGAATGCTCATGGGCAGAAGGCAGAAGGACCCAGGCCCAAGGGCAGCTATGAGCAAGAAGAAAGGGTCAAGTGTGGCAGATTTGAATCAGGGAGGACTTCCTGGAGGAGATGAGACCTCTAATTTGGCTTTAAGATGTGGAGAGAATGGGGGTACCTAAGGTACTCAATGGTGTCAAGGGGATGAGTGATGAAGGTTCATTTATTCCATTGATTCACTCAGTATATGTGAATGACACATAGATAAAATCAGAGAACACCAAGACTGGAAGGAGTCAAGAGAGCATGCCCAGATTATAACATGCAGGTGGAAGATAACCATGCTTAATTGTAGCCTTCTTTAGGGGGGGGGGAGGGCAGGAAGGAAGGGAAAAAATAAAATAAAAAGTGCACAGCAGTGAGCAAAAGAAACCCAACTAGGAAGCAAAGAAAAGCTCAGCAGCTTTGAAAACAATATGTGATGTTTTTAATATGATTTTCTTGAAATGGAATTTTATTGTTTCATATTGAATCCTCTCTTATGTATGTGGCGATGTCCCCCCCCTTTTCTTATTTTGTATTTAAGTTTAAAATAAAATTTTAAAAATAAAAATTTAAATTAAGAAAAGTATATTGCACATTCACCACCTTCTACGTGATGCCACTCCTGATCTCTCTTAATTCCAGTGCCTTCCCTCTGTTGATTATACCCAATTTATCCCAGATATAGCTTGTTAGGACATAGTTGTTTGCATGCTATCTTCCCCCATTAGACTAGGAGCTCCTCCGGGATGGGGACCATCTTTTAGCTTTAGTTGTAACTCTAGAGGTTAGCTCAGAGCCTGGAACACAGTAGGTGCTAAATAAATGTTTCTTGACTGACTTTAAATTATGCTTTAAATAAGCAATAATAATAAATATTATTTATACATACATAAATAATATGTAGGCAATACAAAATTTAAATTCTTTAAAAAAATTTACTAATTTTAAATATTTGCCTCTTCATTCCCTGCCCCTTGCTTGGACCAATGACAGTAGTGGAACTGGGGAAGAATCATTTGAAATTGCCAGTTGTTACTAGAAAGGTGGCCTCCTTGATACTCTCAGTCTCTAGCTTTGGGACCTGCAGGAGGCATCATCTTCCATCAATTAAGATGAGATCTTGGGGACACAGGATCCCAGAGTTCTCTTCCAACATCCCCAGTGACTCACCTCTGGTGGGGCTCCTGCCCTCACCTCCTGGGCTAGAGCTGCAATATGTCAGACATGTATTTAAGATATCTGTGGGTCTGAGCTGTGTGACTCTTGGAGCTAGGGCTAGGTTGGGTTGGTAGTTTTTGTTTGTTTTCAGATCTAGATTTGAGTCCTCCTTCTTCTGGCAAGACCAAATTTCTTATTCTTATTCTCCATCTCTGGGGTTTCCTGTGTCTTCAGCCTGCCCAGTAAGGGTTGGTCTTACAATGAGGAGACCTGGTTTCAAACATCAACTTTGACTCTTACTACCCTGTGTATGACCTTGGGCCAGTCATTTCATTTCTCTGGGACTGAGTTTCCCCATATGTAAAAATGAAGAGATTGGACTAGATGGTTCTCTGCCATTTATGACTAAACCTACTCCAACCCTACCTATTATAACTAAAAGAGGAGGTAAGTGGGACAGAGTAGGAAGACCAGGTCAGAGTCAGACAATACTAGTCAAATAGTTCTTCAGAACTAGCAAGTTAAGAGGGAATTGTTGGGTTTCCACCCGGCTAGGATCATCTGGTTTTTTAATCAAGGCTACTGAGAGGAAGAAGAGGCAGGGAAAGTAGAAGAACAGGGAAAGTTGGAAGGGAGAGATGGAGAAAGTCGTCTGAATTTCTTGGCAGTGAAGCCAGCAGGGGCTGGCAGAGGTGTTCTGGGGCCAGCTGGCCTGCCAAAACCTGGTGAAACTGAAGCTTTGTCCTTTCATCCAAGAGCCAAAAGCACATGCCCAAGAGCAGGCTGGGGGTGGGGCAGAGCCCAGAGCCTGGACCAGAGAGGTGTGTGAGGCCACACTTGGGTGTCTTCCCTTTTCAGAAAGCTCTCAGAGAAATGGAAGATTTGGAGTTTCCCCTTGGTCTGTGTTGAGTGGGACATGGGGAATGGAGATAAAAGACTGAGGTCCAATGAAGGGTTAGCAAAAAGGACTTGGCCACAGCCTAGTCCCACTGAACCCCTCCACCTCTCAGCTCTTGATCCCTAGTGGACACTGCCCCTGCCCCCATTCTCCTTCTCTACCTCCCACTTCCCACCCCTCATACTAGGTCCATTCCTACTTCTATGGCTTTGATTAAGTATTGAGGCTGAGAGGCCCCAGTCCATGGAGCATACTCAGAATTGCTATTCTTGGTTCTAGGTGGTCACATAGTTCAAGAGATACCATGAAAGAAAGAACAGCAAAATTTGGCATATGCAGGGGGAGAGAGAGTGAGCATATAAAGATGACAGTCAAAGTATTGGAAAGAATAAGTGAATGAGTGAATATTAAGGGCTTACTATGTTCCACAGAAAAGTAAGACAGCCCCTGCTCTCCAGGGGCTCAAAATGTAATGGAGGGTTCACAACACACATGGATGGTTTCAGCTGTAAAACAGAAAGGTCCCATGGTCCTTAGGGTACAGCAGCAAAGCAGATGTGGATGTGTCTTCTTTCATCTTGTTTCCACTGATAAACTCTCATCAGTTTCTGATATTGAACAACTTGACAATGCCAAGGGTTTTGGTGACAAAAACTTTCTCATGTTCCTGTAGTCTCTTCAGGAGCAATTGCAAGGCTGAATCCCCCAGGGGGTTGATGTCCAGGATGGCACCTGAGGGCTGGACTGGAAGCATTACTGCTCCCAAGGTTCAGGGTCCTGAGCTGTCTCTGGCAGGGTCTGAGGGGAGATGGTGGCTGTGGGGATGATAGTTCAATTTGCCTGGCACATATTGCTTCCCATAGAGGCAGCTGGTGGTACAATGGATAGAGCATTGGGCTTGGAATCAGGAATACCTGAATGTAAATCCAGCCTCAGATACTTATGAACTGTGTGACCCTGGGCAAGTCACTTAACCTCTGTCTGCCTCAGTTTCTTCCACTGTAAAAACGGGTATTATAATAATAGGATCTGCCTCGTAGGGTCGTTGCAAGGATCAAATAAGATGAAATTTGTAAAATTGCTTAGCACAGTACCTGGCACACATACAAATCCTTCTTCCCTTCTCATTTCCCCCTCATGGTGCCCTGTTGCTTTAGCTAGGTTGGCTTGCCAAAACTGAGAGAGGCAATTAGTAGGGATGGCCAACCCTTTCTCCAGAGGCTGGACTAGAAGCAAGATCAATGGCTTGGTGGAAGGGGTGCTGCCACTCCCAAGGGCTCCTGGGCTTATCTATCCATTGGAGGCAGTTGGATTTTGACTGTTGCTGGTGATGATGAGGAAAGTAGGCCTCTTCTCCACCATGATTCCTCTCCTTCAATGATGGCTGTGGGTGCTTCCACAGATCTGGTGGTTTGGGGGATGCTGCTCTGGGAATCCAAGGCTCTTGGGTTTAGGCTGTCCTAAAGATCTTAGGCTGTCCCCATCAGGTAAGTTTGATAGAAGAGTAGATTTCTGTTTTGGAAATACTGAAGTTTGAGACATCTCTGGAATACCCCATCTGAAATGTAGTTGGGGGTGGGGGGTGGGGTGGGAAGGAGGAATGAAGCTCAGGAGGAAGATTGGAGCTGGATGTACAGATTTGTAAGTCATCTACATGGAAATGATTTCTGGAACTGATGAGGTCACAAGAGAGAAGACGGCACAGGACAGAGCCTTGGGAAATACCCATAGTTAAGGGTTGTGATATTGAATGATGAGCTATTGAAAGAGGCTGAGAAACAGTCAGATGGGAGGAGAGCAGTGTTGCAAAAAGCTGGAGAGGAGAGCATAATTAAGAGGAGAGAATGGTCAACAGCGTCACATTCAGGGAACTTAACGAAATGGATGAGGATGGGAATTAATTGATAGAGGAAAGAGTGAATTACTTCCTAGAGAAATGGTCCACAGTGGAAAGATCCCAATTCAAATTCTGTCTCTATTCCTGATGATCTAAGTAACATTAGGCCAGTCTCTTGACTTTCCTGGGCCTCAGTGTCATCATTTGTGAAATGAGGGGGTTGAATAGATGGTCAGCTCTAAATCTATGCTTCTGTGGTCTTCATGCTGTTCTCCAGGGTGAGGACAGAAACTCAGCTTTCCATTTCTTGGTCTCATGCTTTGTGCCGGCTTGTCCCATATGCCAGAAACTCACTCCCTCTTCACTTCCAAGATCTAAGAAGTTCTAGCATCTTCAGTGCTCACCCCGGGTGCCCCTTCTATGGAAACCTTTCCCGATCCCCCTTCCCCCATCAATTTTTTTCCCTTCCTCAGGTTATATCTGCTAAAATGGGGCTCAAGGGGAGGTATCCCATTAAAAAACAGATCAGACTCCTCTGATCATTCCCTATTACATTTGTTGAAATGTTTAATTCCCACACGAGAGTATAAGCCCCATGAAGGCAGGGATTCTTCTATATTTGTTTTCATATCCTAAGCATGGACCTAAGCGTCTGCATTAAACATTTGTCAAATTGAACTTAGTTGAATGGATTTGCCTTAAATCTGAAATACCATTCCTCTTTCTTCATGAAGCTTTTTCTGATTCCCCTCCCTCCCCCAACCATCATCATAGAGTCACAGATTTAGAATTGGAAGGTCATATAGCCCAGCCCCCTCATTTTTCAGATGAGGCAACTGAGACTCAGAGATATGGATTGAGTGAAGATAGAGATGACAGAGCTGGGATTTGAACCCAGGTTCTCTGAATCCAAGCCCAAGGCTCTTTTGTAAAGACCTTCCCCCACCCCCACCCAGATTACATAATTCTTTATTTGCTTCTCTCTAACAAACTCACTGAATTGTTGTTACCTGTAGTCATACACTGAACTATGAACTTCACGAGGGAGGGAGCAGGTTTTACCTGAGCTTTGCATAACCCTCATTGTTTAGCACAATGGTCTTTACACAGTAGGGGCTTAATTTCGATTGCTGATTGACTTCGGGACCTTCTGAGCTAACATTTATGACATCTATATTGACCCAAGCTAGAGGGATGAGTTGTAATGTGTATTTGAGGTATAGAAGCCTAGGTGGCCTGGGAATTAAAAATCAAGGCAGCATAGGCACTACCTGTACCCAGGAAAGGAGGGCCTAGGAAGACGTTTTCAGGTTATGAATGGAAATGATTGAGGAGTGATGATATTTAATTAGCTGGGTTGTGTAACCATGGCCCTCTTTGGTACTCAGATTTCCTGGAAGGAAGGAGAGATGCCAGGTCTATCACTGTGAGAAGATGGTGACTGTATGGACAGGTCTCTCATAAATAGGGTCACGGAGATCACAGAATTTGATTGGTGAAAAGGACTTCAGCATCCATTTAATGCAGCCCACACCTCTGAGAAAGTCTTCCTACCGTACCTGACTAATGGTCATCCAGGGCCAAACATGTGCAATGTGTAATATCCATGAACCTCCCACTTTCACTAATGGGCAGGTTTGGGGCATCCTTCATGTCTCTTCAATTGATTCCTGCTTGATCTTTATAATTTTGTTACATTCACTTTTGATCTTTTGCTGTAGTTCCTGTGGATACTATTTTCTTGGTTCTGCTTACTTCATATAGATCTTTCCTTGCTCATTTATATTCATCATTATACCATTTTTTACAGCACAATATTCTATTACATTCACGAACCACAATTTGTTTAGCCCTTGCTCAATTGATGGGCATCAAGTTTGTTTCCAATTCTTAGTTATCAGAAAAAATGCTGCTATAAATATTTTATATAAATACAAATATTTTAGTATATATGTGGACTTTCTTCTTATTGATGGCTTCCTTGGTGTATAAGCCCAGTAATGGAGGCTCTGGTTCAAAGGGTATGAATATTTTAGTCACTTTATTTTCATAATTCCAAATTGCTTTCCAAAATATACCAATCATAGCTCCACCAACTATGTACTAGTGTGCCTATCACCCCACAACTCTTCCAGCAGTGAGTATTGCCATTTTTAAAAATCATCTTTGCCCATTTGCAGGATGTATGGTAAAAACCACACAGATATTTTGATTTTCATTTCTCAGCATTTTTTCATATTGTTGTGAACTTTGCAATTCTTCTTTGAGAACTGCTTGTTTTTATCTCCTTAGACCACTTAGCTATTGGGGAATGGTGATCAGACTTATATATTTACTCATTGTTTCTGTATCTTGGAAACCAAAAACTTATCAGAAAAAATTGATATGAAGATTTCTTTTCCCCATTAGACCACTTTCCTTCTTATCCAATGTACATAAATTTTGTCTGGGCAGAAACTTCTCAGTTTCAGGTAAAAAAAGTTATATGTTTTGTCATTTGTAATTGTCAGTATCTCTTGTTTAGTTAAAAATATATCTTTTACCCATAGCTGTGAGAGTTATATTATTTCTCTTCCATATTTTTAAAATAATAGGATATTTAGCATCAAGGTTGTATATCCATTTAGAATGTATTATGGAGTCTGGTGTAAGATGTTGGTCTAAATATAATTTCTGCCAAAGAGCTTTCCAATTTTCCCAGCAGTTTTTAATCAAATAAGGAGGTTTTTCTTAGGTAATTTATGTTTTTCACTTTATTAAACACCAGGTTATAGAGTTCCATTGTTTCTGATTCTCCCTTGTCTAGTCTATTCCATTAATTTATCTCTATTTTTTTTTAGCCAATATACCAGATGGTTTTGATGACTGCTGCTTTATAATGCAGTGTGAGGTCTGTAAGGGTTATTCCCCCTTCATCTCTGCTTCTTTTTATAATCTCTCTTGAACTTTTGTTTTTGTTCTAGATATTTTTGTTTTTCTCTTATCAAGATCTATAAAAATAATTTAATTGGTTTAGCATTAAAAATGTAAATTAATATTGGTAATATTATCATTTTTATTATGTAGGATGACCTAGCCATGAGCACTGAATATTCCCCCAGCTATTTAAGTTGTTCTTTATTTCTTTAAGGAACACTGTAACTGAATCCATATGAATCTTTTTTGTGTTTTGGTGGTTTGATCCCCAGATATTTTTTCACATTTTGTAGTTATTTGGAATGAGATTTCTCTTTCTAGTATCACTTTTTGTGCTTTGTTTTTATTATATAGAAAGACAGTTGATTTTTGAGCATTTATTTTGTAGCCTATAACTTTTCTAAAGTTATTCATTGCCTCAAGTAGTATCTTTGCTGATTCTCTAGGATTTTCCAGGTAAACTATTATATCATTGGCAAATAGGGATATTTTCATCTCCTCTTTACCTTTATGTCATTACTCTCTCTCTCTTTGCATATGATGCTTGCTTTTGATTTTAGATAGATGCTATGGAACTAAAAAAAAAAGGTCCCTGTATCCCTATACTTTGTAGGGTTTTTAGCATAAGTGTTGTACTTTGTCAAAGACTTTTTCTCCATCTACTAAGATGATCATGTAATTTTAGATGTTTCATTCTTTAATATGACTAATTATGCTTATTATTTTCTTAATGTTGAACCATCTTTGTATCCTTGGTATAAATTTCAGTTAGTCATAATGAATGGTTTATTGGATAAATTGCTGTAGCCTGATAAGATTTTGTTTATAATTTTTGAGTCAATAGTCATGTATGATATTGGTCTATAATTTTCTTTTTGTGTTTTATCTTTCCCTGGTTTAGATATTAGGACAATATTTGTCTCATAAAGAGACTCAAGTAAAGTGCTTTCTTCTCAATTTTTGAAGTATGAGCACTGACTATTCTCTAAAAGTTTGATAGAATTTTCCTGGACCAGGAGTTTTAAAATTGGTAGTATCTTTACAACTAGGTCTATTTTTTTTTTTTAGATTGAATTATCTAAAATTTCTATCTAGTCTTCTGATAGTCTGGTTATTTTATGTTTTTGAAGATATCTTCTATATCTTTTGTTTTCTCAAGTTTGTTAGCACATATGTACATAATATGTTGTATGTAAACTATGGCTTGAGAACCACCTTTTTGGCCTGTCAAGATTTTTTTTTGGAACATGGATCTTCTATCCAGTGTATTAGCCACCCCTTCCAGTTTTACATCAGCTACAAATTTGGTGAGCACAACCGCTATGCCTTTATCCAAGGCATTGGTAAGGGAGTACATATAGTCCCACAGAATGCCATCCTTAAGATAGGAAGATAAAACTCCTTACCCCTTTGAGGATGTCATGGGTTTGAAACCAAGTCCCCATCAGTAGGAATGGGCTGTACTGAACCATCCATACTCCCTTGATCATCCCCCAACAGCAGACCTTTGCAAGGTGTTTCTAGGTCCTAGAAGGTCCAAGAGCCAGGGTCTGGCTATGAGAGAAACTTGTTAGGGGCTCAGCTGGCAACCTAAGTGAGGGTTGGCAAAGTTCTCCCCAGGGCACCCAACACAGTTGCCCAGATAATGGTGACCACCCCCTGTCCTCTCTAAGAAGGAGTGATTAATGATAGTCATTAAGCAATGAGCCTTGGGCAGAGATGACATCATAGAGGGCAATTTCTGGGACAATATTGCCCTGGGACAGAATGGGCATGAAAAGCCAGGAGTCAGAGGCCCCAACACTGGTGACGTAGACTGTGGAACCTTCCCTGGGGCAGTCAGAGAGCCAAGGCCCTGCCTGTCTGGGAAATGAGGGGGCAGAATGATGACAAGAAGGCCGTCTGCATTAGCCATCTGCTTCCTCCCTTCTCCTGCCCCAAACAGAACCCCAGAATCTAGGTGAGAGACAGGAGGAAAATGCAGAGTCCCTGGTCTCTTAGGAGGAAGGGACAAGATCCTGCTTTCAAGAAGCTGCCAGTCAGAGGGAGGAGACAGAGCATTGCCCTCAGCGTGTCCCTAGTGGGAGGTGAGGAAACAAAGCTCTGCTCTCAGAAAGCCCCTAGTCCGGGAGGAGGAGTTCAGGTATGGCCCTGAGGATTTTCTTAGTCTGAGGTGGGACACCAGGGCCTGCCCTCAGGATGCTCACAATCTGGGGGAGGATGGGCTCTCAGACAGGAAACAATTGGACAACAGGGCTGAGCAAGAAAGGGTGAAGACCTACATGGTCTGGACCCAAGGGTAACGTTCTGGAGCTCAGCAACAAAGGTTTAGAATGGGAAGGAGGCCATGTATCCAACTCCCATATTTTCACAATGAGAAAACTGAGGCTCAGGGAAGGCTTGACTTTCCCAAGATCACACAGGTCATGCAGAGCCGGCATGTAAACACAGGTCCTCTTGCTCAAATCCAGCATTCTTTCCAACGAAATGCAGAAGGAAAATGACAGGATAGAATTAGTCAGGACAAGCTGGGTCTTGAAGGTGAGGGGTTCAGAAGAGGTGCTGTGCTGGAAATGTTGACTTTATCCCCCATGGCCAGCATTAACTTTGAGCCAGGCTGAGACCCCTGGCTGCTGGGGCTGGGACCCCCATTCCATCTCTGTTAGTGTTCAAACAGCTGGACAAGCTCTGGACAGGTCCCTTTTCTCCAAGAGACTGGTTCAATGCCTCTGCTCTTATCCTGGGAACCTTGAAACCCAACTCTAGCTTTCGGGTTCTAGGAAGAAAGGCATTGCACACTTTCCCTGGGATTTCCCCACCTAAGCTACTTCCTGCTTAAACGCCCTCTGGTCCTGTGATCCCTGAGTCCAGAGTTAAAAGCCCAGCGTCCATTCCCCTACTTCCCTTCATCTGAAACCTTTCAGGCTCAGGCCTGAGAAAGTCAGGATATGGGTCAAAGGGGACATGCTCAGTTCCTCTCTGAAGACCCCATTCACCCTCCTGAGGGTGTGGTTCAGCCTCCAGGTCACCTGGATCTGAGATGAAGTCAGTGGCATAGTAACATAACCTTGACCACTGAGCAGAGACTGGGAGAAGGACATGGAGGAAAATAGCTGTACAGAGACAGAGACTCAGAGACAGGAGACAAGAAGAGACAAGGAGAGATAGAGAAGAAAACAAGGAAAGAGTCAGGAGGAAAAAAAGGGAGCCAGGGAGACAGAGACTGAGAAAGGAGAAGAGACAGATCCAGAGAGACAGAGACCCAAGGGGACAGGAAGAGAGATAGCGAGGGAGAGGGAGACAGACAAGAAAACAGAGAACAAGAGATAAAGCAGGTGGGAAGAGATGAATAGAGGAACAAAATACAAGACAGGAAAGAGAGAAATGTGAAAAGCTGAGGGTTCACCTGTGCTACATTTGTTCTGAGATGCCAGGCTGCTCCTCCCCTCCCCTGCCCACCAATCAAAGTCACAACCATAAGACTAGAGAACAGAACCCATGACCCCAGACCCAGCCAGGCCCCCAGCAGGAATGGGCAGTGCTCCCTTATGTCCAAGTTCAAGTGTGGTCCCTGCTCACCTGCCAGCCTATTGAAAGCTCTTGGTCTTCTGGGTTTCCCATAGCCCTTATATCTAGACCATTGGCTCTGTCCTTAGTATAAACTGCCTGGAGTTGTGTTGTCTATTCCTGTGTGAGGCCTGTCTCCCTTGCCTGGTGGTAATTTCCCTGCTCCTATCTCTCATGTCAAGGTCCATTGAGAGGTCTGCTTACACGTGAAATATTCAGTTCCTTGAGGGAAGGAACTATTTTTTTATCTGTGTATACACAATACGGTGCTTAATGGATATTTACTGAATGAAGGAATGATGAATTACGCTCCCATTTCACAGACAGAGATGGAGTTGGATTTGGATCTGCCACAGAGGGCCACCCCCTCCAGTCCCCTCTGACCTACCCAACCCATGGATGAGTCGGTGTCTGAGCCCAGCCCAAGAGGGAGGGAAGGGCTGGAGGAAGACAAGTCCCAACGAGCCAGGCCCCTCCTGTGTGACAGCACCCAGAGAGTATTGGGCCCTCCCCACCTGACTCCAGCCTCCCTCCTCCGCTCAGACTTAGGCACTCAGTGCCCTCGGCTAAATTCAACTCAACAAACAGCTCCTTTGACTAGAGAAACCAGGCCTTAATTTCTACATCTATTATGTGGGGGTCATAGGTGCTGACAGTGGGCATGCAGATCACCAAGGATGACCAGGAGACCAGTCTGAGGAGTTCTTGGGGGCTGTGGTCTACATCTGTGACAGCCTTTCTAGCCTTTGAAATCGTGAAGCAATAGGGCCCTCAGCCTCATCTCCATTCCTCCTGGAGGGGCTAGCCTCCTATAAGTAGGGAGGGGAGGAGGGAAGAGGAGAGGTGAGTTGTCTTCTCTCTTTTCTGGCTCTTGGTTAGAGAAGGGGTAGATATAGTTCAGACAGGATAAGAAAATGGAGAAATTAACATGAATGGGGCCAGTAAGAGAAGGCTTCCTGGAGTCAGTGGCGTGAACTGAACCTTGAAGTATGGGGGCAGTAAAGAGGTCATTCCAGGCCAAGCAAAGACAGGGAAAAGCAGAAGGTGCTCCCTCCCCCACCAAGGCTCTCAAATCAGGTTCATGAGCATTTTCTTCAGCGCTAGGGCCCTTGTCCTGGCCCCAGGGAGAGACGTTTTATATGCTGACCCGTGGTAATGGCAGTACTGCCAGGCGCTTATATGACTAGCCAGAGCAGGGAAAGGGCTAAGACCTAGGCAGTGGCCAGGGTGAGAGCCCAGCCCCCAGCCTGCCACACACAGACACCACTCAATGTCACCCATGGGTTGCCTGGCTGCTCTGCCTGGCCCAGTGTGGGGAACAATGCTCTTGTGTCTATGTGTGTGCCCTGGTAGGATCCGATCCGCCTCCTTCCTGATCTCCCCTGGTACAGAGGGAGCAGGGACCAGCACAGACACTGGGGACTCCGGCTTGCTGGAGAAGGAACAAACAGGATGAGTCACCTCCTCGTCCATGTAAAACTTTCCAAAGCCATTCGTTCTGCCCATCTCCTGCATTCCCCTCTCTAGTCCTAGGTGGAGCTACATGGGGGAAACTGAGGCCACAGGGGGCCAGGTCACCCAGTGAGGCAGAGGCCAAACCAGGCTTTGAACCAAGGTCTCCTGACTACTATCTTTCCCTGCACTAGGCCAACCATGATAAGTGATAATTTGGTGCACTCTGATTTCATGAGAAAAAGGGCACCATTGTCAAAACAGCACTGACCTGGAAGTCAGGAGATCTGGGTTCAAATCTCAGCTCAGTCACTGGCAGGCTGAAGGTGAGAAGAGGTATTGAGGAGGAAGAGGACATTCTAAGTAGGTCAAGGGTCCTCTCTGGTCCCAAGGTTCTCCATTAGTAAAATGAGGGAGTTGAACCGGATAACCTCCCAGTTCTGACTTTCTGTGTTCTATGTTCTAAGGTTCCTCCTGGCTTAGATAGATAGATCATAACTCAAGAACCAAGTGGTCTAACCTATGTTCTGTGTTCTAAGGTTCCTCCCCCCAGCTTAGATAGATCATAGGATCATAACTCAAGAACCACGTGGTCTAACCCCTGCATTCTGAGAATGAGCAAAAAAAAAAAGAATGAGGTGAAGGGACTTGCAAGGTCACACAGCTCTC
The DNA here is from genome assembly GCF_028583685.1 of Petaurus breviceps papuanus. Taxonomy (NCBI): domain Eukaryota; kingdom Metazoa; phylum Chordata; class Mammalia; order Diprotodontia; family Petauridae; genus Petaurus; species Petaurus breviceps. Next base: position 6,690,482 of record NW_027185896.1, on the reverse strand, counting down.
AGTCAATCTACAGGCATCTGGTTAAAAACTTACCTTGATGGCAAATCAGCCCCTGCCCTGAAGGAGCTTATAGTCTAATGGGAGGGGGTGGGAAGGGTAGGAAATAAAGGATAAATGCTAGTAGATGGAACCCAGCCTTAGAAGAGCCAGCACTTAGGAGGACCAGGAAACGGCCTGATCCTGGAGGTGGTGCTTATGCTGAAAGCTCTAAGGGGCTCTAGGAGTCAGAGCTGGGGAGTGACAACATTCCAGGTATGGAGAAAACACATGAAAAAGCAAAGGCAAAGACAGAGGAGACAAGCACCCTGGGCAAGGAACAACAAATGGGATGGTCTAGCTGCACTGGAGAGTATACAAAGGGGAGTAAAGCCTGAGGAGACTGGAAAGGTGGGGGCCAACAAAGGACAATATTGGATCCTGGAGATAATAGGGAGCCATTGAAGTTTATTGAATTGGGGCAGAGGTGTGGAGGGAAAAAGTCAGACCTCTTCAGTATGTGGTGAACAGGAATGGGCTGCTCAGTGTTTAACAACTGGCTTTCTGAAAAAAATTGAACACAGGACATACTTTTAAGTTTAAACTGAATTATTGACATTTTCTCCATCATTTTTCAGTCTAGATGATCAACAAAACAATAAACCAAACCCCAATTTGTAGCATTTGTCCATTTCTGAAGTGTAAATGCACACACTGAAAATTCAACAATCCGTTCTTGGGAGTTAGTAGGAGCTTTTTGCTGCAGGCCCCTGGCTATTGCAGCAGATCAGGCAAGAGTGAATGAAGGCTTATTCTAGAGGGAGGGGGACTTATATGAGAGATATTGTGGAGGTTTGGCAGTGAGTTGAATGGGTGGTATAAGCAAGAGTGAGGAGTCAAGAATGACAAGCCTGATTGACTGGGAGGATAGTAGCATCTTTGTCCATGAAAGGAGAGTTGGGGAAAAAGGGAGAAGTTTGGGGGGAAAGACTGAGTCTGTTTTGGACATTTGTCTTTGAGATGCTACAGGTCAGGAAGTTGGAGATGTCCAACAGGTAGCTGGTGATGCTTGGGAAACAGAGGCCAGGGCTGGATAAATGAACCTGGGAATCATCTGCACAGAAATGATCGTCGACTCTATAGGAACGGATAAGACCACCGAGAAAGAGACCATGAAGAGGAAAGAGCAGAGGGCCCAGGGTAGCCTGGGAGGACACCCGCACACATTAGATGTCACATGGATGAAGGTCCAGTGAGAGAGAATGAGAAGATGGGGTCCATCAGATAGGAAGAGAGCTGATAGAAGAGTCTTTAAAACCCACAGAGGAGAGAATATCCACAAGGAAAAGGTGGTTAAGAGTGTCAAGTGCTGTAGAATGAAGATTACAGGTAAGTATTGATAAAAGGCCACTATACTTGGGGATTGGCAGCTAAATGGCTCAGTGGGTAGAATGCTGGGCCTGGAGTCAAGAAGACCTGAGTTCTAATTCTGCCTCAACCACTTACTAGCTGTGTGACCTTGGGCAAGTCATTTGACCCTTGTTTGTCTTAATCCACTAGAGAAGGAAAAGGCAGACCACTCCAAAGCTGCATGGACAGTACAGTTGGTGAAGTCTCCAAGAGTTGGACACAACTGAACAACAAGAAGACACAGCTAGTAAGTATCTGAGGCTAGATTTGAACTCGGGTCTTCCTGACTCCAGACCTAGTGTTCTATAACCAGGTGACTATTTCTTTCACATTTCCTGAATTCTGGGAGGGTGGTTGAGGGGGAGGAGGAGAGGGGGGTCACTGGCCTTGGGGGCCTTTGGTTCTTTTTCCTATCTCAGGCTGGGGGAGTGAGTAGAAGAGACCAGAGCCTGGGGTCCCTCCCTAGGGCAATCCAGCCCTCTTGGGCCCAGACAGTGTTGGGGAGTCCATCCCCAGCAAGCTCAGGGCTCTCCCTCCCCTGCAGGGAAACTTGGATTACCTGCTAGTTGTCATGGAAACCAATTAGCACCCCCAGGACTCCAGGCAACCAGCCGGGAGAGGGAAGAGGGAATGTTTGGAGAATTTTTCTTTTTTTAAACATGTTTTAATCCTCTTGGTTTTCTGCAGGGTTTTCCATTCTGTCTGAGGAGCCTCTCCCACATAGCCCAGATCCATTCTTTAAACCAACCCATAGCCCCACACTGGCCTGCTCAGCACCATCCCCTTGGCTCCATATGATGCCCAGAGAGCATTTACTGTGTGCCAGGCACAGGGTAGGCACTAAGAATACAAATCAAAATTAAAGACAGTCCCTGCCCTCAGGAAGCTTCCCTTCTAATTGAACCTATTTGGGTAATCTGCCCAAGTGGAAGGAGCTCTGGGTTGGTATTCTGAGAGAGCCGAGTTTTAGTCCTGCCAACCTGCTGTGATCATAAACCAGTCTCTTCATCTTCTGTAAAATGGACATCCTATCTGCTGGGTCACCTGCTGCCTGAGAGTCAGAAGCTCCTAAAATCAACATCCAGATGCCAGCGTCAATAATATTTCAGGATCATAAGGCTTCCTGGGGCTTATCCCATGAAAAGATCAAGAGATTCCCCCTTCCCAGCAGCAGAGACCAGCAGGATTGTGTTGGCTGATCCTGACCAAGGATTGGTAAAGGGTGGCCTAGAGGCTTGGCCTAAACAGGGCCTTGACCCACAGGATCAAGACCTGGTGCTTCCAGAGGACCTGTAGCTGCTCTGGATCAAACCAGAGAGCCCTCCTCCCCCCAGGCCCATCAGGCAAGAGTCCACCTGTTCTCAACCCACCAAACATTGGAATTCCCTTGGTTTCCCTCAGCCCCCATTCCTGATTTCTTGCACCTGTCATGGTCCAGGGATGTTTTACTAAGGTCTAGCTTAAGTTTCTCCCATTGCACATCAAAATCCTGCCATAGTCTTCTCACCTGGCAGATTCCCCAGCTTTGTCCAAGAATCCCAAAGCCCAGGGTCAGCTCTGAAGAGGCAGGTCCACATCCCCAAGGAAGCCACTGAAACACCTAGCCAGCCTGGGCCATGTGGCCCTGCAGAAGCTTTTTATTACCTCAAATCCTGCCTGTGCTCTCTGAGTCAGAAACCAAAGAGATTCGGCAGCCTGGGAAGGCAGCAAGTCTAGAGAGAAAGTGATACAGAGGGATGAGAAAGAGATGGAGGCACAGTGAAACAAGGGAGAGACAGTGGGACCGGGGATGAACAGGCAGATCTGGGAGACAGAGAGGCATAGAAAGAGATGGAAAGAGAGAGCTGGTGGGGGACAGGGGGGAAAGAAGAGAAGAGGGGAGGGGAGAAGAGCGAGGGAAGGAGAGAAAGAGAGAGGGGGGGAAGGAGAGAGAGACAGAGACAGAGAGACAGAGAGAGGAGAGATGCACACAAGGAGACTCAGAAAAGACAGACTAAGGTGGGACAGAGATGGTGAAAACAGTGAGCTTGATGTGGAGAAAGAAATGGAGTTGGGGGAATATGATAGAGGAGAGAGAGAGGGAGAAAGACAGGCGGAGACATAAATGTAGAGAGAGCCTGAATGAGGCACACCATCAAGAAGGATGAGGATGGAGAGACAGAAGGAAAAGACACTCAACCATTCCCCTCTCCTTCAACTTAACCTCAGCATGTAGCGGGCTTCCCCTCACTGGGGGGCTTCCAGCAAAAGCCAGATGACATTTACTCAGGAGGCTGGTGAAAGGAGGCTCAGTCAAGTTGGACAAGATGGCCTTTCAGGTCCATTCCTGAAATGAAATGTTCCAGAACAAGTCGTTGGAAGGCCCCTCAGGGTCGATGGGAAAACCTTGGCCAAGGCTTTTCTTCTCCACCCAAACCCACCCTACTCTAGAGCTTCTCTTTCCATAATCTTTGTGTGACCCCAACTTCTTACTCTCCCTCAACCCAAATATCTTTCCATTTCTATGCAAGCTTCACCTCTAGCCTGATCGCTGAAATAGCCTCCGAATGGTCTCCCTGCCTCCAAATGGCCAGCCTCTACAACCCACCCTCTGCACAGCTGCCAAAGTGATTCTCCATAACGGCATATCTGTGTCATTCCCCTGACTTAATCAACTCCAGTGGCTTCCTATTGTGTCCATTACCAAAAATATAAACTCTTCAAAACCTCATCTAAGTCTATCTTTCAAGTCCTTGAGGATACTACTCCCTCCTTCCCTTATGCAAACCGGCCTCCTTTGCTGTTCTCACAAAGGACACTCCATCTCCCATCATTGGGCAGAGTCGCTGGCCACCCGCTATGCCTGAAACTCTTTTCACCTCCACTTTTCTTCCTTTAAGATGCATTTCCTTCTACAAAAAGATTTCCCTCATCCTTTCAACTGCCGATGGCACCCCTTCCAAACTACTTTGTACCTGCCTAGAAGCAGCTGGTGTCACAGTGGATAGAACAACGGGGTCTGGAATAGAGAAGATCTGAGTTCAAATATGACTTTGGACACTTGCTAGCTTAGCTGTGTGGCCCTGGGCAAGTCACCGCACCTCTATTTGCCTTAGTTTCCTCAGCTGTAAAATGGGCGTAATAATAGCATCTACCTCAAAGGGTTGTTTTGAAGATCAAATGAGATATTTGTAAAAGCATTTAGCACAGTACTGTCAGTATAAATGTTTATTCCCTTCTGTAAATAACTTAAAATTGATTTGTATTTATTCATTTTATATTTATTCTCTATGTAATTATATGTGTGTATTTGTCTCTCCCATTAGAATATAAGCAGCTTGCAAAAAGGAATTGTTTCATTTATTCTTTCATTCATTTATTCACTCACTATTTCTCTCCCCAGCACCCACTCTGTTGCCGTGGGCACTTAATAAATGTTAATTGATCACTTGATTACCTTCTTTCCTGCCTGCAAGGTCCTTACTCTAGACCCGGGGCAGACTTAGGAGTCATGGAGGGGTAGACTGCCTGTTTGTAACATGTCTTTCAAAAGAAGGGGAGGAGTCTCCCTTTTGTAAAAGGAAACTTCCCCACTCATACACTGGGATGGAACCACTCAAATCACAGAGTGAAAGACCTCTGCAGGAGCTGACCAGGAGCCTTGGTTTCTCCTTCTGTTAAAAGAGTTATACACCTGCCTTTCCTAGCTCCCCATTGAAGGTGGCTGAGTCAGGAACCATGTATTCTAGTCTCGGCCCTACTAATTACTAGAGGCATGACTGGAAAAATCCCATAACCAACCTGAGCCTCAATTTCATCTTTCATATAATGTGGATAATACCTTATGACCTACCTTGGGTAGCAGGGAAAGTGTTTTGTGGAAATGGGAGGTGTTTCTCTGTACCATCATTTCAGATGGCATGGAGGACGTTGGGTGATCACATCTTTGCCAGAAAGCCTGCCCTGACCTCCAACCCACACTGATTCCACCTTTCCTGACCTGCAACATTTCCTGCCTCTATCCCTCGTTAGGGTATCTCCATCTGGCTATCCCAAAAGCATCTCAGACTCAACAAGCCTCCAAGGGAATTTCTCTTTCCTCCTAAACTCACCCTTCCCCCTAGCTTCCCTATTTCTGTTAATGGCAATATTATCTTCCATTTCCCTAGGATCACAGCTTTGTAGTCACCTTTAATTCTTTCCTCTTCCTCCCCTCTCCCCCAATTTGAAGTAGCTGCCAAATCTTGCCTATTTTATTTACTCGATATATTTTGCACCTGACCCCTTCTGTCCACTCACGTCATCAGCACCCTAGTTTAGACCCTCATTACCTTTAGCCTGGAGTACTGCAACAGCCTCTTAATTGTCTCCCTGCATCCAATATCTATAATCCTTTCTCCACCCCATTGCCAAACTGGTCTTCCTGTAGTGATCATGCCATTCCCCTCCTCAAGAAGCTGTAGTAGCTCCCTATTTCCTAAAAATACAAACTCCTCTATTTAACTTTCAAAGTCTTTTGTAACTTATTTTTTCCAGGAGGATTACATATTACTCTCCTCCAGGTATACAACTATTATGGAAGGAAACAAATGCTTATTAAGTGTTTACTGTGTGCCTGGCACAGTGATACACTCTGGGAATACAAATACAAGCAAAAAGAAAGTCATTTCCTGCCCCCAAGGAGCTTACATTCTAGTGGAGTAAGCCGACTCACAAAAAGCATGGGGAGGCAGAAGGAAGGTTTTGAAGTACAGAGAATTTAAGGCAAAGGGCCAGAAGATTGAAGGCAGGCCCACCCGGGCCCTCCAGTACCAATGGAAGAAGAGGGGTGGGCTTTGCAGAAGAATGCCAGCAGTAGAGTGGGCATAGTGCTGACGTCCAGTAAAACTCACCAGCAGAGCTGGGAGGGGATGTCTACTTGCATCATCAATTTCTGCATTCCCCCGTGAACTGGGATGCAGTCCCTCCTCACTCCCCCCTAAGTCCCAGCTCAAGGGCCGCATCTTTCAAGGGTCCTTTCCTGATTCCCCAAGTTGTTAGTTTCTCAACATCACTTTGTATTTTATTCTCCATTTATTCTGAATGTTCTAATAAAATGTAAGCCCCCTGAGGGCAAGACTACCTCACTTTTGTCTTTGGATCTCCTGTGGAGAGCACAAGTGCTTAATGAATATTTATGAATTAATTGATTGATTTCATATTTGTTCTTGACTATAAGTCTCACACCCTTTCTACTACTTCTCCCAGGTCCTCCTTATGCTCGGCCTCTCAAGTCTATACAAAAAGTAGGCCTTTTCCTTTTCCAATCCTTCCCTAACCACTCCTAACAAAAAACAGTTGCCAAGCCCTCCCAATGGACCTCGGTCCAAATAAATTTATCCAGGCTTTTCTTCCTCAAATCATTCTTTGATTTCTCCCCACAATCCCCTTCTGCCCCTCCTATACTTTAAGCAGCCCTATCCCCAAACTTCATGGTGTATTGAGTGGAAGGATAGAGACAAAGTACTTGGCTTCAGATCCTGGTTCTGTCATTGAATAATTGTGGCTTTGGGTAAATTACTTAAGCTCTCTCTATCTGTTTCTTCACCTGAAAAAAACAGATGCATGATCCTAAGATCCATATTTCCAATACACGGAACTCTACACTGTTTTGGACTGACCACCCCCACCTTCAGCCCCTTCCCAGCCTGGATTATTGCCATTGTCCCATTCCTCATATGGATATTAAAATTGTCTTTCCTATACTTAGCTCCATGCATGTAACTCATCCACTCTGGAATCTTCAGTGGCTCCCTTTTGCTCACTATGTTCATGTTCATTAATCTGGCAGTGAAAAGTCTCCACATCATGGAGCCTCCCTTCAAAATCTGAGGACAGAGTATTACCCACCATGCACTCCCATGCTCCAGACAAAGAATCCTGCTTCCCCTCCACCCCCATCTAGTCTGTGGCTCTTCCTTCCACACAAAATCCCATCTCTTCAGTCTTTCAACAGGTTGGCTCCCAAGCCTGGAAAGCCCTTCTTCCCTTTCTTAGCATCCTTCAGAGCTCATTTCCTACTGAGGCCTTTCCAGATTTTCTGGCTACTTGTACCTTCCCCAGCAACCCCAAATTACATTTTGTATTTACCTCTACGTGTGTACATGATATTCTTCTGGATTAGAATGTAAGCTTCTTGGGGCAGTTAGATGGCACAGTAAATACAGCACTGGCCCTGGAGTCAGGAGAACCTGAGTTCAAATCTGGCCTAGACACTTGACACACTTACTAGCTGTGTGACTGTAGGCAAGTCATTTAACCCCAATTGTCTTGCCTTCCCCCCTCAAAAAAAAAAAAAGTAAGCTTCTTGAAGACAGGGACTTTCATTTTTTGGTTTGGAATCCCCAGCACCTAATCCAACATGCATTTAATAAAGCTGGACAGATGGACGAGGCTCTTTGGAAAGCCAGATCTGGTCATGTTCAGGTCAGCATGCACAGGGCACCATATGTCCTCTTCTGTAGCTTGGGTAGAAATCCTGCTTTACCACTGACTACCTTGGTGCTTTCGGGAAAGCCACTTAAGCTCTGAGCCACTATGTCCTCATCTGCACAGTGAAGGGGCTAAGACTCGGTGCCCTCTGAGGTCCCTTCCAAATCCTGGATCTGTGATCTTGCCTACACACAACTACCCTGGCTTCTGTTGGTTAAGGAGAGCTATTGGACACAGAAACACTCTTAATTTTATTAAAGAAAAAATAATATTTATTTGCAATATAAACAAAGTCCCATTATTGGTTCAGGATATATATATGTCATATATATACGTACATATATATATATATATATATATATAGGGTCACAAATTTTCCTTCATTAAGTCACAAAGCAAAACCGGCCCTCTCTAACAAACCCTCATTTGCACGTCAGATGCATCTTTCTGGGTTGTTGAATGTAGTTTGTTTGTTTTTATTTTTTTTAAAAAATAAAAGAATTAAAAATGAAAATAAAAAAAAGGAACCATCCACAGCCCAGGAAGCTGTTTGGTCAGCTCTCTCAGCCATGATACGTTTTTATAATTCACGGCCCCCAAATTCCCTGAAAATAAAACCCTCAATGAGGTAAGATGCATGAACACATTCTCCATTTGCTCTGAGGCTCCCACACTCTTCTTCCCACTCCCACCTTGTACCCTCCTCAATCCCGAAACGTCATTACAAAAGGGAGGATTCTTCTCCCCTGATCCCCATCCCCCCGCCCCACCCCAATATCACTGTCCTTTCCCCCTACTCCTCTATCTGCCTCCCCAGGCCCCTCTCCCTTTTCTTGACACCAGGCGGAAACAGAAAAAGTCTTCTCTTTGTGGAAGGCACGGCAGGACAGGGGTTGCTCCAGCCGGACGGTGGGAGTCGGCCTGAGTCCCGGACATTGCCGGTTTGGGGGAAATGACAGAGAGGTGTAAGAAGACAGAAACTCCAGAAGTAAAGAGGCGTCGAAACAGACCCCTCAGCCCACCCCAAACCCCCCAACCCTATGCCCCTATTTAGATGCCCCAGCCCCCCACCCAGGTTAAACCAAAGGGTAGTGAGTTAATGTCAGGTCACCAATGGCAGTGTTCCCAGCACAGGACACTGGGTCAGACCAGAGGGCTACGGTCCTCCCTGGATCCACTGCCCAACACCAGAACTGTGTTCTTAGCCATTCCAGGCAGGATGTCTTTGAAGAAAGAGTAAGGAAAGGAGGCAGATTTACAAACCCCCAAACCCAAAGGTAACCCAGAAGCAATTTGCAGCTTAAGAGTTATCTCCATCAATTCAGTGCAGAGTTGGGGGTGTCAGGGAAGGAGAGGTCAAAGGGAGAAAGGAAGAGATTTACAAATGGGCATTGGCCTTTCTGACCCTCATCGCTTCCTCCTAAAAGCCAGCAGCTGCACAGCCTCTCAAAGGAGGACCCAAATATACCAGGACAATACCCCAAGGCTTCACAAATGTGCAAAATGCATTTGGTCAATCGAGACACTGGATATTTTTTCCTTTAAAAAATGCAAAACAAAAACTGAGAACAATCTTTTTTCTCTTCTCCAAAGAGGAACAGGAGAAAATACTGGTTTTTCCACAGCCCGCCATTGTCTGTACACATGGTCAGAAAATTACATGCCTTTTTTTTCTTTTAAAACGAGTCTGAGTGCTCTGTATTCCAGAGAGCTTGGCTTTAGCTGCTCTCCCCACCCCCCCCCCCCCCCCCACAAAAGAGTAAACTCAAGCTTGTATCTTAAAAAGAGAAAGAAATGAATGCCGCCACAATCTTGGGGCTCTTCAGGAAGGTTCCCAAGGGTGCTGGCACTTTGCAGCTTGCCTGCTGATAGGTACGTGTCCAGGCTTCCCCACCGCAGAGGCTGCCGACAAGGGAAGAGGGGGCAGAAGGCACCTGTGGCGACTGCCCTCTGAAATCACCACTGGACATCAGGAGGCTCAAAGTAGCCCCTGACTCAGAATATTTTCTCTTCCATCTTGAAAAGCAGCAAACGGACCTTCTGTGGCTTAGGGGAAGCAAGTCCTCTTAAGGTTGTGGCCTGTAGAGGAAGGGGCCCACAGGCGATTTTCACCAGCAGCCCACGTTACGTGCTGTGTTTTGTTTTGTGAAATGCTTGAAGCTCCAGTTCCTTTGCAAGAATCCAAATGCACGCCCCCCACCCATGGGGGCCCCGGCCTCATGTAGATTCAAGGGTGTTGAGCTGGAAAAGGTTATGATTGGTGGGTGTTGTAAAGTACAACTGCTCACTAGGGACGCGATTGTCACAAGGGCTGTTCAGGCCCAGGGTCCTCTCAAAGTCCAGCAGCTGCCCCATGAAATTGAAGTTAGGAGAGATGTTGGACTTTTTCCTCTTTACAAAGTCATAGGCGTCATTCAGAGACAGGTTCAGTTTCTGCATCAGGTAAGCCACGGTGACGGTGACAGAGCGGCTGATGCCAGCCAGACAGTGTACCAGGATCCCACACTTGTTGGAGCGAGCCTCATCTGAAACAGAGGGAAGGGAGAAGGATGGATGGATGAGTCCTTGCATCAGGAGCAGGCCAATCTCCCACACAGGCCTTTGGGCACACAGTGACAGACCACTAAGGGTTTCTGTGTTGTCTATTCAAACAGCCTAGAAAGTCTGTGGGGGATGGGGATGGTTACAGTGAAAAAGAGAACCAGACTTAGAAGTCTATAAGCTGGAGAACTGGGGCTCTCACCAGAAGGGTGACCTTGAGCCTTTTCCCTGTCAGTAAAACGAGCCCTGCTCTCCTTCTCTCATAGAACTGGGGGATAAAAGGAGCCTTGGCAACCATCTAGTTCAACCCCTTCATATCACAGGATAACCAAAAGTGAAGGGACTTGCTCAAGGTCATGCATTTTAGCAAGTGGTGGGGCAGGAAGAGACATTCAGGGTGTGTGGACTCTACATCCAGTTTTCTCTCTGTGGCACCACAGAGCCCCTGGTCTCCAAATAAGGGAATTCATGAAAAGTGTTTTGAATCGTAAAGCATGCCATGCAGGTCTGAGTCCTAATTGGTCCTTTTTTTTGGTACAGCCCACCCTGGGCATGATACAGGCGCACCTCCCTCTACACAACAGTTGTGATCCTCAAAAGTGGGCTAGAAGCCTTTTTTTTTTTTTCTCTCTCCACAGTCAATCAAATCCTTTTTTCCTGAACAAGAGGAACTTACTATTTAAAGGCATTCTGTGGCAAGTCATGAATCATTACCCTTAAATTTCTTTAGCATAACCTGGATTTTCATACATGTGACTTGCCTAGAGCAGGGCTCCCCCTCAAAGGGAATGCTAATCATAAGACTCCGCTCTGACCCTTAAGTACTCACTCCTTCCAATCCTCCGGGACCACTCAGCTTCACAGATCCCTTGGCCAAGATCTCTCTCTCTCTCTCCCTCTGCACACACAGACTGACACAGACACCACCACCACCAATTGTGTCACCACTGTGAGACCTTATCCCCAGGTTCCCTGACAAAAGCAGCTGCAATCCGGGCTACCTGCCCAGCTAGGCCAGTTTCCTTACTCTATTCTCTGTAAACACCAGACTCATTCCAGCCTCCGGGTCTTTGTTCATGTTGTTACCTGCCCTAGAATCCATTAAGATGGCTGATAGTTATTAGTGTAAAGGCCTGCAGTCAGGTCCCCTTCCCATGCCTCAATGGGACACAGAGGTGCTAAGGCGTGCTGGCAAAGCCCTGGCAGGGCCTAGGACAGCAGGAAAGCTTTGTATATGGACCCAGGGGTGGCGTGCTGGATCATCTGACGTCTGGGAAGCAGCCTAGCTAAGTACTCCAGGTTTATCACCAGAAAACTGGCTACAAGGGGATGAATTTCAAACAGCCATGTGGGAAAACCACGTACTGAAGTGTGGGAGAACGGGGGTCCACACTGGTGCAGGGAATACCCATAACAAAAATCATACATAGACAAGACAGTGCTTCTAGCTGGAAGGGACGAGGGGACTGAGACCCAGAGGTGACGCGGACAGTCTGAAGGGCCATACATGCCTGCTGCAGTAAGCAGGAGTATCAGCATTCATCCTCCAACCCAGAGCCTCCCAAATCACAGACCCTTGGGAGGACAGAAATGTAAAGTCCCGAGCTACGGTTCCAGTACATGATAGGCAACGACTGGGTAGAGAGCAGCTCCTATGGAAAAGGCTTCAGGATTTGGGGGTACCTTGAAAGCTAAAAAAAAAAAATCAAGCCCAATATGTAAGTAAAAAGTGTAACGCTATCTTCAGTTGCCTTAGGAGAAGATTATAACCTAGGTCCGGCCTTGTCAGACATCTGGAGCGCTGTGGTCATGTCTGAGGACCACATTTTGGGAAGAACTTGCCTAGTTAGGATGGTAAGAGGACTAGAAGATATACTAGCTGAGATTTCTATTTCTCTAATTAGGTACGTTTTCCAGCCACCCTCACTGAAGCCTCACAGTAACCCTGCAGTAAGGCAGCACTCCTATCTCACAGAAGGGAAAATCGTGGCTCCAAGAGCCTGGTTACTCAAACATGAGTCAGTGGTAAAAGCTAAGCTGAGATCTTCCTGAGTTCTAGTCCAGGCCGGGCCCTTTCCACTTTATCACACACCCTCTCCAAGGGGCCGACCAAAGATCTCTGGAAGAACTTGGGGATGTAAGGCCTAGAGCAGAACAGATGGGGGGGGGAGGGGGAGGGATGTGTCTGCTTTTAACTATCTGAGGGGCTGGCATGTGGAAGGCTTCCTCTGTTAAGTGCCAGAAAGGAGACTGGGCTTTGGGGGACAACAAGGCAAATTGTCAAGAGAAGAACTTGGACATGTGTATGTAACAGGAAGACTTCCCTGCCAGGGGAGCACCTCACACCCCTCACTGAAGGGACTGCAGTTCAAGTCAACTCTCCCTGACCCCTTCCCCCAGTTCACAGAGCTCTCCTTTCACTCAGGACTTTTCCATTCATCCTCAGTACTGCCCAGTGAGCACACAACTTCCTGCCCTATTTTCTGTCCATAGGGCACAATTTAGCATTTTTATCATCTTCAAATGGGATGAATAAAAACAATGTCTTGTGCTTCCATTGTTTCAGTTGGAGGAGTCTTATCTGGCCAGCCTGGCACTGCCCAGGCCTGCTCCTCCCCAGCTCCTCAGACTGCCTGGCTCCGGCTTGGGCACAAGACCCACAGGACCTCCAGGTACAGGAGGATGCAGCGGGTCATTCACACAGGTGCTGGGAGAATGGGCCAGCCCAGCATGCTCTCCAGACCCTCAGGATGCTGACGTGGGAGGAAGGGCAGGGGGTGCGGGAAGGGAGCTGTGGCTGGGGGGCCCGACAGGATCGGCTTGTGGCCTCTCAAAGCTTTGTTCTTCCTGCCCTTCCAACGTGTGTGTGAGGGCGCTCCTTGCACTTGGGTCAAGACATCAGAACATGGGGAACAGGACATATGTCCTTGGGGACCCGACACATTCCCTGCTGGGAAGTCATTTCCTCTCTCACTGGTGGTTCCCTTACTGAGAAGGCCAGTACAGGGTGACCAGAACACCCTTGCCCCCAGTCAGGGGCCTCCGTTCCCAACGCTGCTCAGTGCTCCCAGTCTGCTTCCTCATGTGTATAATGGCATAGGGGTAGAAAGGAAAGGAATAAGTATGTGTTCGTTCTAAGTGCTTTAAAAAAGCCCCAAAAGCCAAATATTATCTCATTTGATCCTCACAGCAACCCTGGGAGGTAGGTGTTATCATTACCCCCATTTTACAGATGAGAAAACAAAGGCACACAGAGCAGAAAGAGGTTTCATGACTTGCTCGGGATCACACAGCTAGTAAGCGTCTAAGGCTGGATTTGAACTCGGGTCCATCCACCATCAACCTCTGCAACAATGGGTCCTGTGGAGGTGGTACAGTATATTGGGAAGAAGAAGAGATTGGGAATCTGTGGACCTGAATTCAAATTCTGACTGCTCTACTCACTAAATAAGTCAATGGATTTGCCTCTCTGGGTGAGTTTCCTTGCCCATAACACAAGAGTGCTGGACTAGGTGCTTCCTCAGGCTCCTTAGGAGTCTCTGTCCTGCCTCCCTACAGGGGGTCTGTGCTCAGGCAGGACTAGATGGTGGGTGGGCAGTGTAAGAGGCCCACACCTAGCTGAGTCTCCCTCGGTCCTCCCATGCCTTTGATCAGCAGCCTCCTGGAGGCTGGAAGAAGATGAGACCAGAGAAGTCAGAATGCCCAGGGTCAGACTCTCCCTTCACATGGCCCCAAACCATGATGCTGCTGAGCAAGTCTGGGGTTCATGGGAGCAAAGAGCTGGAAAGGACTTGGAGACAGTTAAGGTCACCCTCCTCCTGTTCAGAGCCTGCGGGGGCTCAGAGGGTAAGTGACTTGCCCACGGCAGTGAGATGAGATCTGAACTCAGGGCCTGACTCCAAATAACTTTGGCCTCCCCTTGAATTCTCTGAGTTATAAGCTGCTGGCAGTAAAACAGATAATATCCACACTTCCTATCACATGGGGTCATTGCAAAGAAAGTGCTTTCTAATTCTCCAAGAGCCATAACAATGGGGGTAGCAATAAGACAGTAAGCACTGTGGCATTTCTTCTTCTGAAGGGATGTCCCCCGGCCACCCCAGGATGAACCAAAGGCACCGGGCACTCCAACCTTGCAGCTGCCCACAAGAATAGCCACCGGTCTAAATGGTGGGGGGGGGGGGGGCAGAGGGGGAAGAGGTTACAGCAGGGGACCGTTCCCCCCAAGCTCAACCCCATGCTCCAGCACTCCTTCCTCCCAATTCCTAGGCTCTGACACCTAAGGCCATCAAACAATTTCCTTAGAAGAGGATGATGTGGGTAATTCCCTCATTTCCTGTTATGAAATCCAGCCAGGATTAGAGACAGGCACCAAAGAATCCCCAAGGCTGAGTCCAGCCCAGAGGCCTTGATCTTGGACTGGGCAGGTGCCCTCTGCCTTCCTGACCAGCTCCCAGAAGGAAGAGGAAACTGCCACTCACCAGCACCAACTGCCCCCAACCTCCTCCTTCTGCCCAACCAGTCTACACCTGACCAGGGTCTCAGGAGACTCCAGGTCCTGGCCTTCGCATGTACACCTTGGCTCCCTTCTCCTTTTTCTGGTGGGTGATCACAGCATCAAAGACAGGTTGGTAGGAAAGCACACACATTTGAGGGAGGGAGAAGGAAGACAGCCCTGGCTACCTTCTCCCACCCCTTTCCTCTGACCACATACAGGACAGTTTGGTGGGACAACATGTGAGGGAGGAAGCTGTGACTCTGGCCTTCCCTATCTTGAAGAAGCAAAAAGCTGAGCCCAACGCTGCCCTGGCTCTTTAGCTAAGAGAGCCAAACTATCTTAGCCCAGCACCCGGGTGTCAGGAGGTAGGATATGGAAGCATTTCAGGGGGGTCTCAGAGGAACTGGCCAGAGATCTATAGCAAGAGTCACTCCCAACAAGACCGAGATACCCATCCCTGATCAGAGACTGGTGACTGAACCAGCTAGCTTTCCATCCTCGAAAAAGAGAAATCCTTCTCTGTATCAGATTTCTTTCCCAAATCCAAGAACCTGGCAAACTCACATTCACCATGTGAGGCTATTAAAGGATGTTCTACCAAATTCGACCAGGAGTCCCAAGTGCACCTTTGGCTCAGCAGATGGATCCCAGGCCTCCTGAGAGATTTGAAACAAGCAGCAGCAGACACTCTTGCCAGAGCAAAACCTCAGAAGGCATGACACACCTCCGTCTGGCACTAAAAATGGTATGATTCAGAAAGCAACACACACACATACACACACCACACCACACATACACACCCACACCCCCCCCCCCCCCCACACACACACACAGAGTCAATGAGCTGCACTGTTTTGCCTGGAGACCAGGACCAGAACACAAGGCCATGAGGCTGGGGGAGGCAGCCCCAGACTCCTCAGTGCAAGTTGGGAGATGCTTGGTGGGAGAGCACAAACACACACTCCTGCTCACACACAGTGCCTACCAATGAATGTGATGGCTTCAGGAAAGAACTGGGAGAGATTCTGACTCCAGTGATCAGAGATGGGGATCTGCTTGTACTTGAACTCCCCTCCATGTTCAAACATGTTGGGCAAGTTGGGTGTCACATTCAGGATGTACTTGATCCCATACTTCCCCAGGACATCCAGGTTGGTGGAGTCCTTGGCACAGCCCAAGTACAAGTAGGGCAGGATCTGGACAGGGAAGGCCGGCTGGTTGGAGGGCAGGGGGCTGCCATCGGACTCAGTGGCGCTGCCCGGCTCGCGGTCGGACTCTCCGTCGGAGCAGTCGGAGCTGATCCGGAGGCCACCCAGGCCCAGGACTGAGGCTGGGGGAGAGCTGCTGGGAGAGGAAGTATCCAGGCTGGTCTCACAGTGCTCTGAGTACTCAGTCTGAAACTTGTTGAAGCCACCTGGGGAGAAGAAGAAGGTGGATTAGGGTATCGTCTCCTGGTCTTTCTCCACCCTAACACCCCTCACACCCCAGGGTCTGTGAGGGTGAAGGTGACTTATGGCTAGGGGATGCTCCTAATAGACCCTCTACTGTCCTGGGAGAGAACAAACAGTATGGTATAGGAGAAAGAGTGCTGGCTTTGGTGTCAAGGACCCTGGGTTCAAATCCCCTCTCTGACAATGGCTCCCCTCACCATCTCCGGCAGCCCCTCGGGCCTTGGCTCCTCACTTGTAAAATGTAGGGACTGGACTAGATGGTCTCTGAGGCCCCTTCCTGGTCTAGATCTATGATCCCAAGCCCCCAGGGCTTACTCCTAGCCCCCAAAGGAATTACTAAGCCAAAAAACCAGAATGCTACCATGAGCCTAGCTATGGAGGAGACAGAACACACCAGTCCTGCTATATCATACTCTGAGCTGGGAAGACAAGCCTCAAACACCAGAGACAACTAGATGGTGTATGATTGCTTGTCTTTGCCTTGAAGACGGTCAGGACAGAGGACTGTGGACTAGAGTAGTCTAGGAAGGCTTCCTGGAGGAGGTGGCACTTGAGAGGTCTGTTCCCTTTCATATACCAGGGGAGGCAGCCAGGAACTCACAAGAAGGTCCATCCCAACCCCCACCTCCCTCCTGACCCTCCATAATAAGAGAATCTCACTACGCTATGAGGAAGAAACAACGGATTTGTAGGCAAAAGACCTGCATTCCAACATTAACTTTGTCACCACCTTGGACCAACCATGTAAATGCTCCTCTGAAAAGGAGGAGGCTGGATTAAGTAATCTCTTTGGTCCCTTCCAATTCCAGAATGTTATGATCCTATGATCACCCTGGAGTGGAGGGTGGGGAACAGTTGCCTGTCCATCTGTTCATTCAAACATTTATTTAGTCCCTGCTGTATACAAAATGCTATACCCATTTCCAAGTCATGGGCTTCCTTCCCCTCCTTCCCAGAAGCTCCTAGGGCCAAGGGGCTCTGCCTCCCCTCCCTAGGGATGGGGGGCCAGACAGGGGAGCTCCCTTTCCCCCAGACCCCTCCCCATGGGCTGGAGTGCATCCCTCCCAGCAGGGCCAGGTGCTCCTGAAGTCTGCAGCAGCAGCAGAGCAAAGCAGGGCAGGGCCAGGCCTCCCCTGCCTTGCCTTGTCTCCCCTCCCCCTGTCCCCGCCAGAGAGGCCATTTTGGAATGTTAATTGGAAACACAAGCAGTTTCCAGCCGGCTAGGGGTAGCTCTCAGCTAAAGGGGTGGGGGGGGGAGTAGAAGGGTTCTCCAGAGACAAAATGGGCAGGGGGGTTCCCATCTGGGTAGGCAAGAACTGAAATCTTTGGGCAAGGCCAGAGAGAAGCTCTGGCCAGAAGCCTGGACTCCTGGGTCCCTTCCTCCAGCTGAAATGTTATTGTTTCCCTTGGCTTTGGCAGCCAGGGAGGGGATAAGAGCTTCCCTCACCCCTCCAGGGCAGGCGGGTAGAAAGAAGCCCCAACATCCTCCCTCTGTCCAGGGGAAACACAGAGCAGGGGCTGCCTCTCTTCCTCTCTTTCCCTTCCCCCTTCTGAAAAAAAATGAATCCCAAATCTAGTCTGTAAGAGGGGGTATCCTGGCTCCAGGGGGGTTAGCTGAGGCCAGAATGGATTAACTACAAACTTGCCAGAGAGAAACCAAAGCAAACAGCAGCTTCCTTGCAAAGACTCTGGACTGTAGGATGTAGTGGACAGTGTGATGTGGTGTGAGAGGAGGAAAAGAAGTGTCCCCACCCACCTGGAGGGACCAGGGTGTCTGTCACCCTCCCCTCCACCACCTACACTTGCTTTTCAGCAACTGGAGAAAAAAAGCAAGGAGGGGAAAAAAGTTTGTTCCTCCCACGGAAATCATGCAGGGAAGGGAGAGGGGAAATGGAGGGGGGTCCCTGCTGTAGGGTCATGGGGGGATGGGAGACAGGCCAGAGAGAGCTAGCTCCTCAGCACCACCAGGTGGGGTAGCTAGAGGGGAGGGGAGGCCTGGGAGTCTGTCCCATTGGACAGAGCACGATAGAGGCCCCTAGGCTTGGTGGTTTGGTGGGATGCAAAGGGATCTGGAGTGGGGGTAGAGGGGCTGTCCTACCCTGAGCCTCTCAAGCCTTACCATTTTTCCTCTTCCATATTCTTAAACATTTCCTAACTAATAGTAATGATTAACTGGGAGCACGTCTCAGTCTCCCATACCCCAGGATTGTAAATCCTTGGAGAGCAGGACTGTTATTTTTCCATTTTTGAAATCTCAGTGTCAAGCACCTAGAAGGTATTTAATAAATGTTTACTGAACTGAGGGCGAACTCAGCTCCCGGAAAGGCAAACAGATAAGACAAGGCCCAGGCTGGGGAGAGGGTGCCCCAGGCTGATGAGGAGGGAGGGGAGGCACAAATGAAAGGACAGGGCTCCAGAGAAGGGAGGCGACCCCAGCCCTGGAGATTAATTAGGCTGGAGTCTTAAGATAAAGAGTCCAGGGAAAGGAGGAGAGGGCCAGGGCCAGATCAATCCCTGTGCTCTGGGTCAAATCCCCGGTTAGGGAGAAGGGGGACCTGAGGCATGGAAAGGGACAGGCAGACAGTTAAGGGGGGGAGGGGGGGGGGGGGGGGGGGGAGTGGGGCTAGCACCCAGAAGGGAAGACATAAGAGTATGATTTGGGAGGGGACAACATAGAAATTGGTGTCTGGATGAGGACAGTCTGGGTAAAAGGGAGGGGTACCCTATTCCTTGGAGGAGTAAGAATAGTCAGCCTAGGTTAGGGCGAGAGGGGCAGGTCCTGGCTTGGGGGCCGGGGGAAGGATAGTCAGAGTTTGTGTGAGGACAGAGGGAGAAACAGTTTCTACTTGGGGAATAAGTGCATGGGTTTGGAGGGCAGTGCTGGGGTGGCGGGGGAGGCAGAAAAGGAATGGTCACTCTGGGTTAATGGGGCTGGGGCATCTCCTAGTGAGGGGGGAGATGGTGGTCTGAGTCTGGGTGAGGGTAAAGGTGCATCCCAACTCTTAGTTCCAGTGGGGGTAAGAATAGTCAGTCTGCCTTGGGGTAATGGGAGGCAGTTCCTCGTTTGGGCAGGGTGGTGGTAGAAATAGGATCTTGGTGAGGGTGAAGGGGGATCTCAGCTCCTAGCAGGGGGAGGAAAGGATGGCCAAGGTCTGTGTGCAGGTGAGGGGGGGGACCCCAGCTCCTAGTTCCACGAGGGAAGGGGGGGGCAAAGGATAGTCAGTTTGGGTGAGAGCAGGGGGCCAATTCCTAGTTGAGGAGCTCAGGATGGTTAGTCTGGATGAGGGGACCCGAGCTCCTAAGTGGGAGGGAGGGGGGACAGGGTAAGAGTGGCCAGTGCCGGTGAGGGCAAGGAGGGTCCCAGTTCCTATTGGGGCAGCAAGGCTAGTCCGGGTCTGGGTGAGAAAGAGGGGCTTCAGCTCCAAGTTGGGGGGCGGTAAGGATGATGAGACTCTGGGTGAGGATGAAGGGACAGTTTCTAGTTGTGGGTGCAAAGGTGGCTAGCCTGAAGAGGAACGTGAGATCCCGGCTGGGGTGAGGGGTTATGGGTGGCCAGCCTGGGGGAGGGGACGCTCGGGGCCCCGGCCGGAATGGGGGGACCGCGTGGGGCCCCTGCTGGGTGGGGGAGCGCGCAGGGCCCTGACCGCTATGGGGGGAGCGCGCGGGGCCCCGATCACTATGGGGGGCGTGCAGGGCTCTCCTCCCTCTCCCCCGGTCCCCTGTACCTTTGAGGTAATAGGCCTGGCAGCCGTCGTCGCGCAGCTTCTGCAGCAGCAGGCCGAGCACGGAGCTGGGCGCGCCGGGCTCCGCCTGCCAGTCGGCAGTGGCCTCGTCGTAGAGCAGCACGGTGGCCGCCTTGCAGCGCTTGGCGAAGCGCTCCTTGTCCTCGTGGTTGGGGATGATGGAGCGGATGGGCAGGTTACCCTTCTTGAGGCGGCGCAGCATGAGGCCGGGTATGGCCAGGTTGATGGCTGTCTCGATGTGGGACGACTCGAAGAGCTCATGCGGCCGGCAGTCCAGCAGCAGCAGCGACGCGCCGCCGCCCGACTCGAGCTCCTCCTGCAGCCACTCGGCGCTCTTGCACGGCATCGCCACCGCCATGGGCGCGCGGACCCGATTTTTCATCGGGATCGCGGGCGGGCCTGGGGGCCCGGGCCAGGGACAGGCCGCGGGCGTGGACGCTCAGTCGGTGGCTCTCGAACGGATCCCGGGCCCGGGGCCGCAGATGCCCCCGCCCCCGAACCCCGGTGCAGGGCTGGGCCAGGGTCCGTCCCGGTCCGGCGCTCTGCCCGCCGCCCGCCCTCCCGACCGCTTCTCGGGGAAGCTGGGCTCCTTCCTCGCTCGCTCGCCCGTCCGCCTGCTCGCTTCCTCCCGCCAGCCCTCCCTCCCTCCCTCGCGGGCTGCAGCCTGACAACTTCAATTAAAAAGGGGCTTCAGTAGCAGCGCGGCGTGTCCTCCTCCGGGGGGCGGGGCCTGCGGCGGGGCAGGCAGCCCCGGCTTCAAGCCGCGCCCACACCCCGAAGCCTGCACCCGTCTGGCCTGCGGAAATCCGCCCAGCAACACAAAAGGCTAAGAAGCCTCGGGGAAATCCACGTGAGCACCGCCTTCTCAGCCACCCAGGCACCACCCCGCCAACTCAAGCTGCTTCCCTTCTGTTACTACTCCCAGCTTCTCCCCCCGACCTGCTAGATTTTGGGACCCTATCAAGGCCGCAGGGCTGCAATCTCGTGTTCCCCGCGGCCCGCATGCTCCCTTAGGAGGCAGAAGCATCTTAAAAGGACCCGGCCAGAGGTCGGAGGAGCTGGGGCTGGAAAGAGATAAAAGAAATCACAGAATTTCAGAGTTGGGAGAGACCTCAGTAGCCTTCTTAAAACAAAAAATCCCCTCTCCCAACACACCCAAGTGGCCATCCAGCCCAACATCTTACGGACCTCAACTAGCACAGCGTCCACATTTGACAGAAAAGGAAACTGAGGCCCGGAGACTAGTCTAAAAATACTGCAGAGGTGGGAATTCAAATCTGTTTTTTAATTAAATAAGCCCAAAGCTGCCCAGCTCATCTTAGGAGGCCCGCCACAAAGATCGAAGGGGCAGAGGGGTACCCATCCTCCGTTCCTTCCTCAGCCTTTAAAAGACCTCCTGAGCAGGCTGCCATCCAAACTTCATGGCCCTCTAGTGAAGCCCAAATCATGACTGCACGGTCCAGGTGATTCTAATTCGTATACTGTCAGTTTCCTCCCTGGGGCGGGGGGAGGAGGGGGTGTCTTCTCCCCAACCCAGACCTTGTCCCTTCAAGCTTAGAGAGCTGGGCTGGGTGTCCCCTTCCCCTACCAGAACCCATCTATCCTGAAATCTACAAAGCTTCCCATTTAGAATGGAGCCTGTCACTCACCTCCCCCCTCAGCCCATTGCCTAGACTTGAGTCTGGAGGCCAGAAATCTAGGACTGCCGTCTCAAACCAAGGGGAAAATTGCTCTGGGGTGTACTCCTTTGGACACAACCTGGCCTTTCTGCCCATTCCAGAGCCAAAGGTGTGGAGGAAGGGGAGTGACTTAGTGCTCTGCGGGTCCAGACCCTAGCTTCTCTGGGCAGAGACGAGCAGAGAAACCCTGTGGATCACGGAGAGGAAGAAAAGGACCCTAGGACGAGAAGACCCTATACAGAGGTTGCGCGCCCTTTAAGAAGGCTTTAAAAACTGGAGTTATGATTGACCACAATTTGAGGCGACACGTGACTTTCCAGAGGCGGAGTGGAGGAAGAGAAGAAAAAACTCTTGTCTAATCCCTCGCTTTCTTCCTCCCTCCCTTTTCTCTTCCCTCCCTTTCAATTTCCCCAACCTACCAATCAGTTCCTGAGGTGGGCGGGAGCGGTCCACCCAGGAATCCAATCCGAGGCCAGAAGGGAGAGGGCGTGGGGAGGTGGGGGAGGAGGGAGAGCGGAGCGGAGGCCGGGGGGCGTACCCCAGCGCTATGTATCGGATTGCCCGCTGCGGGAGCGCGGACAGCGAGAGGGCGGGCTTAGAGGAGGTGAATGGAGCCGCAGGTAGAACTGTAACAAAGTGACTACTGGGGAGCCAGGGAGGGCCTGAGCACGCATGCGCAGGACTCAGCCTGGCAGGCGCTGGGGCAATGAGGCTGCCTGCTAAGTAAGACCTACTCTGCGGTTCGCTGGAGGCAGCCACGGGCTCTATAACGGAGTTTGGAGCTGCCGAGCCTCCGCCCTCCAGCCGCCGGGTCTCCTGGCTGCTTCCGCAGGAACGGTGTGGGATGGGACGGGGAGTGGGACCAGAAAGGAAAGCACCGCTTGTGCTGGAGCTCGTCCAGGAGCCCAGGACCGGACGTCCGGCCTGACCAAACCCGACCTCCAGCCGTGTTCACTTTATCACCCTTCCAGCGCATCACCTCCGTTACTTACTCTTAGATTCTCAGAAATCATCCTTTCTGATGCAGGGATCCCCATCTCACCATCGGAAGTCCAGCCTCTGCTTGGATACTTCCAATGGCAGGGAGCTCACTAGCCCCAGAAGAGGCCCAGCTAGGTAGTGGAGAGGACGCTGGAATTGGAAGTCAAGGAGACCTGAGTTTCATATAACTGCCTCATATCCTCTGGCTTCCTTCAAGTCTGAGCTAAAATCCCACTTTTCCTGCTCCCCCTTAATACTTTCCTTCTATATATAGCTTTGTTGCACGCAGTTGTTTGCATGTTTGTCTACCTCCCCCCCCCCCCCCCCCCCCATTAGACTTCGAGCTCCTTGAGAGCAGGGGCTGTGTTTTTGGTCTTCCTGGCACATAGTAGGATGCTTAATAAATGCTTGACCTTGGCCTACTCAACCTCTCAAACTTGGTATCTTCATCTGTAGAATGGGGATAACACACCCTACCTAACAGGGTTGTGATGATCAAATGAGAATGTATGTAAAGTACTTACATATATGCATATATACATGAGCTATTCCATTCATAGCCTTGATTAGGAGGAAGTGTTCCCTTTATATTGAGTCAGAGAGCCTCTTCAGTTACCCCCTTTAAAGTCCTGTTTCTTCCCCTGGGACCAGAGAAGAACTAGTCTGAATCTTCTCCCTGACATTACTTTAAATACTTAAAAGACTGTGATTTTGTTCTCTTAAGACTTCTCTAAACCAAACACCCTTTGTTCCTGTAACTGGTCAGTTTCCAGCTAGGTTACTTGATCTCTGAATACATTCCAGTTTGTCAATATCCTTCCTCAAATACAGCATCTAGAACTGAGGAAAATAAATATTCCTTATGATCTGACCAGGGCAAAGAACATGGCTCTAGTCATTAGAGCTCACATTGGCTTTTTAGGTTACCACATCATACTATTTGATTAATGGGGTCAACAAAGTATTTATTAAGGAATGTCCTCCCTCCTGCTCTTCATCTGTTCAATTGCCCATCCTTTAGAGCTCAATTCAAATGCCATTTCCTGGAAGCTTTTCCTGATTGGTATCAACCTTCCCCTCACAGATCTGGTACTTTTCATGTTGTGGTGAAATTATATAATTATTTGTGTTCCTGTTATCCAGATGGGATGTTCCCACAGGGACTGTGTCTTATTCAAATGTTGTATCTCCCATCATACCTCACACTGGTGCTTAATATGTTTGTGGCAATGGGAAGGGTTTCAAACTCATTTTTTAAATGAGTTAAATTTTCTATCCTATCATAGTTAACTCATACCCATTCCCTTTGTCTTATGTATTCTACTTCTAACTGCCCTAATTGCCCTACAAAAAGCAAAAAAAAAAAAAATCAAAAAACTTCTTAGGAGTTACATGTATCATCTTCCCATAACTTTATTGAGGCCCTTATGATTATTCTTTCATGTTTACCTTGTTACGCTTCTCTTGAGTCTTGTATTTATTTGAATGTCATATTTTCTATTCAGCACTGGTCTTTCCATCAGGAATGCTTAAAATTCCTGTTTCATTAAATATCTGTTTTTTTCCCTTGAAGGATTATACTCAGTTTTGCTGGGTAAGTCATTCTTGTTATATTCCTAGCTCCTTTGTCTTCTAGGGTAATATATTCCAAGCCCTTCAATCCTTTAAAATGGAAGTTGCTGAATCTTGAGTAATCCTGATTGTGGCTCCACAAAATTTGAATTGTTTCTTTCTGACCTCTTTTCAATATTTTCTCCTTGACCCAAGGGGCTCTGTAATTTGGCTATCATATTCTTGGCAGTTTTTCATTTTGGGATCTCTTTCAGGAGGTGATTGGGAGATTCTTCCAGTTTCTTTTCCACCCTCTGGATATCAATATTCTACCCTCTAGGGTGCCAATGAATTCTTGAAATATGATATCTAGGCTCTTTTTTTGATCATGACTTTTAGATAGTACAATAATTCTTAAATTCACTCTCTTTGATCTGTTTTTAGGTCTGTTTTTCCCTCCCCCAGGTTCTGTTTTTCCAGTGAGATATTTCACATTTTCTTTTTTTCATTCTTTTAAAATTTTGTTTTATTGTTTCTTGAGGTCTCATGGAGTCATTAACTTCCACTTGCCCAGTTCTAACTTTTAAGGAACTCTTTTCTTTGGTGAGCTTTTGTATCTCTTTTTCCATTTGACCAATTATGCTTTTTAAGGAGTTCTTTTCTTCAGTGAATTTTTGTACCTTTTAAAAAATATTTGGTCAATTCTGTTTTTTAAAGTGTTATTTTCTTCCATATTTATTTGTGCATGCTTCTTTTACCAAGCTGTTGACTCTCTTTTCATAATCTTCTAGCATCTCTATCATTTCTGTCCCCAATTTTTCCTCTACCTTTTTGATTTTTAAAACCTTCTTTGAGCTCTTTCAGGAATTCTTATTGGGCTTGTTTCAAAGTCAGATTTTTCTATGAAGCTTTGCTTGTAGCTGTTTTGACATCACTGTCTTCTGAGTTTGTGTCTTGGTATTCCCTGTCATCATAGTAACTCTTTATGGTCAGATTCTCTCTCTCTCTCTCTCTCTCTCTCTCTCTCTCTCTCTCTCTCTCGCTTATTTTTCAGCCTATTGCTTGACTTTTAATTTTATGTTAAAGTTGGGCTCTGCTCCTGAGGTAGAAAAGGCACTGTCCCAAGCTTCAGGTTTTTTGTGCTGATGTTTTCAGAGCTAGGTCTGGGAATCTGTAGGTTTTTGATGCTTCCAAAGTGGTATGATCTTAAGAGAAGTATGGTCACTGCTCTCCTGGTCTGGTCTTTGGTTTTTACCCAGGAAGGGACCTTGTTTTCCTGTAGCCACCCTGCTGCCTCTTCTTTGCCTTAGGCCTGTGACCCAAAACTGCATATGGGTAATACAACAAAGTTGTGAGCCAAAAGGGTTCCCATAATCTCTTTCTGACCCACTGTCTGACCCCTTTGCCATCTGTTGGCTGAGTTCCTGCCACTGATGCAGTCGCTTCCAAGGCCTCCTGCGGGTGGCATGCTGCTCTCCAGGTCCAACCACCACCACTTTCTTGCTGAACTCCTGAGTTGTCTTGGGCTGAAAAAAATTGTTTCAGCTGACTTTTTGTTGGTTCTGCAGCTTCAGATTTCAATTTGAGGTGTTATTTTAAAATTGTTTGGAGGGGAGGTTGGGAGATTTCAAGTCTCCATTCTGCCATCTCCATGTTGTCAGTGATAGTATTAGCATTGCCTGTCTCCTGGAATGGTCCTAAGGAAAATGTTTTGTCAATCAATAAACATGTATTAAGCATTTACTATGTGCCAGACATTGTGCTAATCAATGGGTATATAAAGAAAGGCAAAAGATAGTCCCTGCCTTCAAGGTGCTCATAGTCTAATGGGGGAAACGTGAACAATTATGTAAGAACAAGCCATAAAGTTCAAATCCTGCCTCACACAAAAACTAGCCATGTGACCTTGGGCAAGTTACTTAACCCCAATTGCCCTCCCAGAAAAAAAAAAAGGCAAAAAAAAAAAAAAAAGAACAAGCCATAGACAAAATAAATTGGAGATAATCAACAGAGGAAAGGCACTAGAATTAAGTGGAATTGCAAAAGGCTTCCTATAGAAGGTGAGATTGGCTGACACCTGAAGGAAGTCGGGAGGCAGAGATGAGGAGGGAGAGCATTCCAGATCTAGAGTACAACCAGTGAATAAAGCAGGGAGATGGGAGATGAAGGGTCTTGTTCGAGGAATCGCAAGGAAGTCGGTGTCACTGGACTGAAGAGTAAGTAGGGAGTGTAAGATATAAGAAAACTGGAAAAGTGGAAGCAGAGGGGAGGTTATGAAGGGCTTTGAACTCCAAGCAGAGGATTTCCCTGACCTTGGAGGTGATATGGATTCACTGGAATTTACTGAGTTGGGGTGAGGGGTGGGGGGTAACTTGTACTTTGGGATAATCACATTGACAGTTGAGTGGAGGATGTTTTTTTGTGTGTGGAACAGGCTATTTTAATAGTCCAAGTAAAGGTGACAAGGACCTGGACCAGGGCAGTGGCAGAGTGAGAGAAGAGATGTTAGGGAGGTAAAATCAACAGGTCTTTGGGTGTGGGGGGAGTGAGAGACTGAAGAGTAGAAGGATAGCATTTAGGTCGTGAGCCTTGGAGACTGGGCGACCGGGATGATAGTGGTGTGTTCCACAGGCTAGTGACATTCTGTAAGCCGTGAAGTACAGTATGGATGAGTTATTATTGTTGCTAATTACTTGTGTCTTAAAAGGGATTAGAAGTTGGTCATGTAGATTTCAGAAGAACCTGGAAAGACTTACATGAACTGATGCCGAGTGAAGTAAGCAGAACCAAGAGGACACCGTACATAGTAACAATATTGTTTGATGACAGCTTCAATACTTTGCTCTTTACAGCAATGCAATGATTTAAGATCATACCAAAAGACTCATGATGGAAAATGCTGCCCACATCCAGAGAAAGAACTATGGAGTCTGAGTGCAGATAGAAGCATACTATTTTCTCTCTCTCTTTTTTTTAATCTTTCTCGTGGTTTTTCCCTTTTGTTCTGATTCTTCATTCACAACATGACTAATGTGAAAATGTTTAATAGGATTGTACATGTATAGCCTATATCGAATTGCATGCCATCTTGGGGAGGGGGGAGGGGAAGGAAATTTGGAACACAAAATTTTATAAAAGTGAATGTTGAAAACTAAAAATAAATTAAAAAGGAATGCTAAAAAAAAAGAGTGAAAAAAAAAGTTCGTCTTAGTCCCATGCTTCTCAAATGCCACTGAGTCTACATTGCTGAATTGGATTCTTATCTCTGCCACTGACAAGCTGTGACACTTTTATTGAGCCCCTTTTCTTCTCTGGGCCTCAGTTTCCTCACATGTAAAGTGAGGGAATTCGATTGAATAATGTCTACATTCTGTTCTAGCTGTAACAGTCTATGAGTCTATAGTGAACTCTCCCTCTGCCTGTCTCCCCTCACTCTCCCTTCCCTGCTTTATCTTAGCCACTGGGACTCAGATGCCTTCCCTCTGTAGTCTCTTTAGCTGCCACCCTGATGGGTAGGAATGGAGGCGATGGAGAATGGAGTTAGAGCCTCTTTCCTGTTCCATCCTCTGTGAAAACCCAGGGAACCTCTGGGGTTATGCTAGATGTACCCAAAAGTCCCTAAGTGTCTGAGAGAGCTTCCTCCCAGAGGCTGCCTGGGGAGGAAGTCCACAAGAGGGGTGGCAGCAAGGGATGTGGCTTGTGCAATTGTTTACCAAAGTGAGTGAAAGGTCAGTTTCCCTCCTGCCTGTCTGGGGCCAGTTCTGGAGATTGCTTGCCAGCCCCCAGACAGGTGAAAAATAGGAAGAGGTTTGGAGCAAAGGGAGCCGAGGCAGAGGCTAAGGTGTAGGGGAAAGAGCATTATTTGAATTCAAAGAATCTGAGTGATCAGCTATAAGATTTTGGTTAAATCACTTTAGTCTCTCTGGGTCTGGGTTTCCCCAACTGCAAAATGGTTATTATAATATTAGATGACCTACTTTACAGAATTGTTGTGGAAAAGCACTTTGTAAACCTTAAAGCACAAGAGAAATGTAAATTTTTGTATTGTTTCTAGCCATATTTGATGATCTCCCTCCCCCTCCTGTGACCTTCTGGGACCTACTCTAGGGTCGAAGGCCTCTTGTGCAGGTTCTAGCTTTTTCTTCTCCCCAACCTACCCTTTAGAGAAGTTGTAGTGAGATAAGTTTCAGCTAGAGGGAAAGAAAAGCTTCCTAACAATTAGAATGAGCTTGAGCTGCCCCAGGGAGACAGTAAGTTCCCCATCACTAGAGACAAACATTTGTCAGAGATGTTCTAGAAGGAATTCCTACTTAGGCCCCATCAGGTCAATTCCACCTTTGAGATTCCACAACTGGAGGACTGTGTGACCTTTGGCAAATTGCTAGACCTCTCAGAGCCTCTGTTTCCTCACCTAGAAAATGGGAATAATAATACTAATGCTCCCTGACAGCATTGTTGTAAGAAAAGCACTTGGAGTAGTCTAGAATCATAGATTCCTTAGAGCTAGGTTGGTGTGAGCCCTTGCCCATTAGAGCTGCGTTGGGGCTTAAAAGAGGTTTTACAGAAGAACCACAAAGGCCAGGAATGCAGAAAGCAATAAGACTTAATTCTCATGAAGACAGGTTCAAAGCCTAAGGAGAAAGCCTCTGTCATGGTGGAGAGCATGGTGGGGAGGGGAAAGCAAAGAAAAGATATGACTGAGGAGGTGACCAGGAACCCCCCACATCCACCCCTTCCCTAGTAAGCTGTTCTTCTAGGCCCAGAAGGAATTGGGTCAGTGATGGCCCTTTATAAGCAGTTCTCCATCACTAACCCAAGTCAGGCTCACCATACCTCTATGCTGCCACCACCTGCCCATGTACCAATTTAGCCTCCACCCCCCATCTCTGAGAACAATCATTAAATCACCATTACCATTCCTGGAAAAGTCATGTCAATCAATTAACTTACAGCAACACTCACCATTGCTGTGACTTCCCAGACCAACCCCTGTCCAGCCACTTCCTCACTTGAGTTACCTCCCCTTGTTAGAATAGAAGTTCCTTGAAGGCAAGAACCATTTTGCTTTTTGTGGATTTCCAGCACACAGCACTGTGCCTGGCTGCATAGCAAGGGTTTAACAAATGCTTTTTCTGCCTTTCATTTATTCCTACTGTTTAGCATATGGGATGCCTGGGACCAAATCGCCTTCACTCCAGACAGCTTCTGGTCATGGATTTTTTTAGTGGCCGGGAGGGAGGTGGTGAGGTTGGTTCTTGCTTAGTCTGGTTAATTTTAATTTCTGATAACATGGGCACAGAGCTTGGAAGCATTGACTAATTCAGGAAATGCAGTAGAAAGAAATAGGAAATAAAAGCATGGGGCATGGACATATTTAAAAAGGGATAGGCCAAGTGGCCATTGTCAGTGTCCAGAGCAGAGGCAATTTCAGACGGGCATATAGACCTTAAGTTGTTGTGAGTTAAAAAAAAAAATTATCACAATGTGTATTCTTAGAGGAGGAGAATATTGAGCCAGGGTACAAAAGAGAGAAAGTACCTGGGTTCCCTGGTTCTGAGTTCAAATCCCTTCTCTGACATTACCCATGTGACTTTGGGTCAGCTACTTGATCCCTGGTTCTCAGTTTCTCCATGTGTAAAATGAAAAGGTTGCACTATGTGGCTTTTGAGGTCCCTTACAAATCTGGATCTATGGTCCTGTACGGTAATGACTTGACTGTGCCCAGTTATCCTGGGGTCTTTCCCAAAACACTGTAAATTGTAAAGCACTCCATGAAAGCAGGCTTTTTCAGATGTGGAAATGTAGCTCATTGTGAGTCAATGGAGAAGTTGGTTTGGGTTCATTTCAAAAAAAAAAATTTTTTTTTTAATTTTGTTGTGGTTTGGGTTTTTAAAAAAATCTTGATTTACCAGAAACATTTCAGAAACTATTGTGTAAAGAAAAGGCTGTGTGTTTTCAGGTATCAGCTAAAGTTCAGACTCTCCCCTCCACCCCCTTTCCTACCCTTCATAGTCAAAGGGTCATAGAGACCTTCTAGTTTAAGCCACTTTTACCAATGAGGAAACTAAAGCACAGGGAGTTTAAGAAGCTTGCCCAAGGTCAAATTTGTGACAGTTGGATTTTGAACGCAGGTGTCGCTAGACTCAATATAAAGTGTTCTTTCCCCTCCCTCATGCTCCTTGAGGCAATAAGACTCTACATAAAAATCAGAACATCTTAGGGTAAGAAGAGGCCTTAGACATTCTTTAGTCCAACCATGACCTGAAACAAGAATCCCCTTCTACAACAGCCTCTGACAACTAGTTGTCGGGCCTGTGGGTGGAAGGCAGAGCTTGAGCCCTGGGCTGCCATGAACTGGTTGCCACAAGTCTCTCTGCAGCCCCAGGCCCTTTTTCCCCAGCAGGTTTGTGGCTTCTCTCTCTCCTTATTTCGGAACCTTTCCACCCCTTGAACTCAGCTCAGTACAATTTTCTCATCATGACTAGAATGAGAGAAGCAAGGTGGTAGATAGATGGATGAGTAGATAATTAGATAGACACAGAGATAGCTATCTAGCTGATAGACATAATATATATGGATATGGATATGTAGATATCTAGCAGACTGATCGATAGGAAGAAGAAAAAAGAGGGGAAGGAAGGAAAGAAGGAAGGAAGGAAGGAAGGAAGGAAGGAAGGAAGGAAGGAAGGAA
>NW_027185896.1:6632445-6659501 GCF_028583685.1 Petaurus breviceps papuanus | reverse complement strand
GAAGGAAGGAAGGAAGGAAGGAAGGAAGGAAGGAAGGAAGGAAGGAAGGAAGAAAGGAAAGCTATGTTGCATTCAGCTAGAGTCTGGCAGGCTGCATGGTGGTATCACTCAAGGTGATTGATCACATTGTCCACACTGACTTGGGGCCCTTCGAGCCAGGAGAAGTAGAGCTTATCTACCACTGGGGTAGGATGGTATAGTACTAAGAGTCCTGCACTGGGAATCAGGACTGGGTTCTGATCAACAACTCTGTCCCCTTCCCTCTCTGTGCCTTTTTGTCTTGAACTTGATGGACTTCAAGGTCCCTTCCAGTTTTGAAGGTCTGATACAACCACTGCCCTGGGTCACCAAATTTCAAGCAGCAGGGAAGGAGAAACAAGCTGGCTTGTTTTTTTGTGGAGGGAAAAATGCCCTTGGTCCTGAGGCCATGGGCTAATGACAGGGGCTCTCAGGGCACAGGAGATGGGGTAGGGAGGTCAGCAGTCCAGCCAGGCTTCTGGGATGGATACCTCCTAATCCCAGCCAAGAATCTGCCCCTGGGCATAGATGGGTGGAAGGTGAGGCAGCCTCTGGGAGGGCTCAGTTGGCCTAGCCAGGTCACCTTGTGCAAGAGAGATCTGGGAACTGGGAGGAATGTGGGGCTGGGGGTTGGGGTGGAGTAGAGTGGGGTTTGATCTGTTTATGCTGTAATGCCTCGTGGGAAGCCTCATCATGGTGTGGAGATGACCCTGTGCTCTCAAAGACTATGCCAGCAGATAGTCAAGGGATAAACCAGATCCAGCCAGAGATTGTGGGGCTAATATCTGGGCTAAGGTCCAGGGAGGGTGATTCTGAGCTATCATTCAAGGTGATCACATTTTCTACCTCCTTTCAGTGAGAGCAACCGTAGAGATCTAGACACTTGTGTGTAGGACCTGCCTATTTGTAGTTCAGGGATGTGCTCACTATGGTTCCTGGTCATTCTCAGTAAGGCAGGGGCTCCAGTGGCTGCCCTCCCATATGAAATAGAAGCCCAGCCCTAGGAATCTACATGTCCCAGCATGCTTCTTTGCCTCTTGGGCCTTGTGTAGGTGGTAGAAGAGGGGGGTGGCACATCAGCATGCCAGAGCCTGCTAACCAATGTGCCCAAGATAGGGGTGGCTGCCAGGGGCTTGATTTGTGGGAGGTAGGGCCCTGGCAGGGGATCAATGGGGCCAGCTGGAAGGGTAATTTCCAGAAAGAGGGGGAGGGTCTCTTTTCCTTGAGGACTTTGGTTCCATTCTGCTATTACATTGAGACCTATATTACCTAGCACCTAGTTTACCTGGATCCTCAGGAAACAGATTAGTCTCTGCACCAGAGGTAAAGCATGAGAAAATCAGCTGAGACCAGATGTTTAGTTAAACCAGTAACCTAGCAAGGCTTTCCTTGGGCCCTTTGGACATCTAGCCCTGGACTTAGTGAAGCTATGGGTTGTAGGGAAGATTGGGAGGGATTGGAATTCAGAAGAGAAGTAGACCAAGGCCCTGCCTCAGACAGCTTCAGGTCCAGGGAAGATAAGGAGGAACAGATCCAGAGCTAGCAGAGATCTCAGACTAGGGGAGACAATCAACAATTGTTTATTAAACATCTAGTATGTGGCAAGCATTGTACTAGACACTGGGAAGACAAAGCTCCTGTCCTCAAGGAGCTTACCTCCTACTGGGGAGGTCACGTGCACCCATATAGATAAATGCAAAAGATACAAAACAAAAAAAAGAACATCTGGGAGGAGTAGGTAAATCTAGACCCTGCCCCAGTGAAGTCCCAGTATGGCAAGGAAGACAATGTAGACGGACTAAAGCAATGGTCTCCAAACTTTTTTGAGTGTGCATTCCATCACATCCCGATGGGTGTATATTAAATTATTCGGACATTATATCTCTGCCATCATGCAAATAATTATGTATGTTATAAAATGTGGACAAAATGGGAATTTAAAAAGTCATAAGATAAAGAGGAAACGATGCTGGATTTTAGAATTGATGGGGAACCAACGGAATTTATTAGATGATATGGTCAGACCTCTTAAGGAAACTGTGTGTGGATGATCCATTGAAGATGGAAGAGATCTGAACCAGGGAAGCTAATCAAAAAATGTGAGAGATAATGTAATGAGATCTATAATCCATTACAACCCACCCACCCATCCATCCCTGTCTATTTATTCGTTACCCACTGGTCCTCTTTGAAACGAAGGATGAAAAAGGACACAGCAATCACAGCCATACAAGATGAAGAGAGGGGAGAAGGCGGGGCTATCCTTCACTGGCCACCGCCCGGGGCACAGATTCCATTGTTGTTGCTCATCCTTCGCTTTCAAAGAGGGCCAGTGACATCACAGGGTGTCTTGACTTGCTCATGCATTGGATTTAAGTGAGGCAGAGTTGTGCAAAATCATTAGCCTCACTCTCTCTTCCAGAGTCATCAAAGTCCAGGGACAAGACAAAAGTCAGGACAAGTGGTGATGGCCCAGCACTCAGCATAGATTCTACCCGCCAAGGAGCACCTGCTGTAGCTGGAGATAAGTGGTGGGTGTTGGGTAAGAGATATTCCCAATGGCACCCTGTGTAACTACTGCTGGGTCAGGTGCCCAGGTAGGGGTTAGGTTATTATCGCTCTGAGGGGCTGAGGCCTGGCTCAGAAGGGGAGGATGCACCAGGAGGGAAGAGGGGAAATGGGTTAGTCTTGGGGGATAAGGTTAAGTGTAATCGTGTTAAGGACAAGCAAGGTTCCGCTAGTAGATGTTTGACAATTAGTTTTCTCCATTAAAAAAACACTACTACCCATGACATACTTTTAAAGTTTAATCTGCAATATCAACATTTTCTCCATCACTGTTCTTAAGTCCTGACAATCAACAGCACAAAACTCAAGCCCTGATCTGTATCTTTGCCGATTCGGGGGGTGTGAATGCTTACACTGAAAATGTAGTCAGTTTGAGCTGGCTCTAGCACACAGCTGGAGACAAGTATCACGGCTGGTTGTAATGGAGGGGATACACAGGTTGCACCCATCGGTTGGTTGATACCCCCTCCGGTCAGGCCACACCCCTCTTGGAATCAAGGTATACCCAGCTCACCTTGGACAACAGCATAGCAGAGGACCATTTCAGACAGTGTACAGTGTATGCCAGACAGTAAGTGTAGATGATCAGAGATGGGCCAGTGAGAATCATAGGCTCAGCTGGTGATTAAGCAATGCTTATTGGTTGACTGAGTGATTGACTGTAAAGGCCTCCTGAAGGAGGAAGGTGGAGAGGAGGGGAAGTCCATTCTAAGGGGGGGAAAGATGTGAGCAAAGGCAGGGAGGTTGGATTAGTCTAGCACTGTGGAAAGGGAGGAGGTAGGGCAAATAGGGAAAGCATGGTCAGTGTAGACATTAACAAACACACATTTCCCAAGGACTGTTCTAAGGTGATTCTTTACAGAGAAATATAACCTGGACAGTGATCACTGATATGCAGAGTGAAGACCCTGAGACATCCCCTCCCAACTCACCCTCAGGAATTCTCCATAATAATTAATTTATTTTTATATATGGTTTTCAAAGTGCTTTCCTCTTGGCCCCTCTGTGAGGTAGGTACTTACAGGTATCATGCCCATTTAAGAGGAGGTATCTTTATGCTCTGAGAAGTGTCTTACCCATGACCATACTGCTATCAGGTGTCTAAGGCAAGATTCAGATCCAAGTCTGTGGCCTTTAAAGTGCAGTGTTCTATTCACTATACAATACTGATTCTCAATCATAGAACAGAAAATATTTCTACTGGAAAAGGCCTTAGAAGAGAGAACATACATCACAGCTGGAGGGGACATTGGAACCTACAATACTGGTGGTCAGAGGGAAACTAGAGACCATCTAATCTAATCCATTCATTTTGGAGAGATTTAACCAAGTCCTGGAGACAGGTAGGGATAAGGGGTGTACACAGCCCCACACAGTGTACCTGCAGCAGGGTTTCTTGGCTCCAGGCCCTCCCTTTCTACGCCTTTCTGTTTAGTCCTGTGTGCCATCTCTACATCTTGCCCCATAGCCCTTCTGTCCCCCCTCCAAACATATACCATAAAATTCACGTACCGTCCAGAGATGGGGCACTTCCCCAGGTAGAAAGTACTGTTGGGAGAGAGCCTTTAATTTTAGAATTAGTGGTAAGAAAAGGGATGTGGAGGGAATGGAATTTCCCTGGCTTCCTCTAGTCAGCAGGAAGAGGACTTGAGGTTACTGTCCATTGGGGTCTGGTCCCAGGTTGGAAGCCTCAGAGATATGAAGCCTTTTTTGCTGCCTTTGGCCCCAAGCCAGGCCATACCCACTGGTGGCTTGGACCTTCCCTCACATTTCACCTGGCCTGGTATCTCCTCCCTAGGCGTGGCTACAGTTACTTTGATCCCAAAGTCTCTGGCATGTAGAACAAGGTTTTCCCCTTCAGACTGGGAGTTCCCTAAGCATAGGGCTGGGTCTTCCTCTGAGGTCTGGGACTTCTTAAGGACATAGTTGTATTTCACCTCAGACCAAGAACTGGGCTATGTTTCCCCCTTAGACTGAAGGCTTTTTGAGGTCAAGGCAGTCTTTCCTCCAGATCAGAGACTCCCTGAGGGCAAAGGCTATTTCTCTCCCCAGAACAGGGACTCCCCAAAGGCAAAAATGTGACTTCTCTTTCTCCACCCACACGACCCAGGGCATGGGAGACCCTTGGTGGGTAGTTGCTAGGTCACAAAGCCATCAGAACTCCATTTTTGACAGGAGCTGGCAGTTCCAGAGTTAATCTGGGATTGGGTTCCTGGTGCCAGATGGATGGCTTTCTAATCTGGGTTCTTTCTGACGTCCTGCTATGAATAGGCTGAGGCGAGGGCTGGGGTGCTGGAGAAGGGGGGGTGAGTGTGGGTGCCTCTGCACGTGGCACCAGCCTATTCCCCGTGCAGGGCTTCTCCCCATGACAACTGGCCCCAGATGCTGCCCATCACGTCTCCTGCTCAGAAGTGAGAGCTGGGCTCCTGCGGTAGCTCCATCAGGCCCAGGAAGCTGGCTTAACATCTCAGGGCTCCCTTGTTCCATCCTTCCCTTCTCCTCAGGGAAAATAACTCAGGGGGGCGGCCAGGTGGCGCAGTGAGTAAGAGCGCCGGCCCCAGAGTTGGGAGACCTGGGATTGGTTCCGGCCTCAGATACTTCACACCCACACACCCACAAAAAAAACTGGCCATGTAACCTTGAGCAAGTTACTTAACCCCAATTGCTTAAAAAAAAACAAACTCAGGGCAAGGTCCCCCTGTAGTTTCTCTGGATGTAGGCTCTCAGGCCCTCAGCAACAAAGGACTCCTTGCTGGAACCAGATAATAATCATTCACATTTCTCCTTTATAAAGGTTTACAACCCTGTAAGAGAGGTCGTTGGACTATCATACTGTCCATTTTACAGATGAGGAAAAGAGATGAACTCAGTACGTGCCTTGTCTTCTCCATGATCCCTCCTTCCTCTCTGATGCATTTGCTGTGCAATGCCATACAATATTGTTTTCTGTGTTTTGCCTTATCTCTGAATGAGGTTTTGAGCTGCATGAGGGCAAGGACAGTGCTGTATGTAAACTTCACACACGTCCCCACACCAGCCTCGCTCCCTACACCTTGACACTTGGATAGACCTTTGATTTCATACGCACCACAACCCATTCATGTCTTCATGTTGCTCTTGTAGAGGTCCTAGGAGAAACCCTCTGCAGGAAGCCTACCCAATACTCCCATAATGCCTTGCAACATTATTACCCTTTGGGTGATCAGGAATGCTAATCCTTGGGAGACTTCTGTATGCTATGACTCATGGTAATGAATTTTTTTTTTTAAGTTAAATCATATTGAACCAAGCCATTTGCCTGAGGTTGCCCAGCTAGTAACTTTTGGAGCTTGGATCTGAAAGTGGGCCGTCGAATCCCAAATTCACTGCCTTTCCGGATCAGATCTGAGATCCTATCACTTCCTGTTGGCTGTTAGTTCAGGGCTAGGGAAAAAAAAAAGCCCAGGAGCTGTTTCCCTGATCTAGCCTAGCTGCCACGAAGCGGTTCCCTGGGTCAGGCTTTGCGATTTCGCACGAGCAGAACCGATGTGCTGACCACATGATGGTTATGAAAGGTCCCGCCTCTTGACCTGCCCACAGAGTGTGTTCCTGTCTTGTCAGGGCCAAACTTCCCCAAATCGTCTCCATGGTACACAGGCGGATGCTTGAATACACACAAACACACTGAAACGCTCCGCCTTGTAGAACACGCCGGTACCTGTGCGGGAAGTGCCGCGGTTGGGTGCCCTCAGGAGGGTGGGGCAGGTGCTCCCCACAGTTGGCAAGATCCAGGGTTCTCCCCTCCCTCCCCATCACCCACCTGCTCTCTAGCATCGCATTGCCTGAGGCCGGACCTGTTGATTGTTGCTGTGGTCACCATGGCAACTGTTTCCAGGAATGAAAAGGGAATTTACACCTGCTTGGTCTTTTCAAGTCCCCATGCTACAGCTGGAGAAACTGAGGCATCAAATGGTGGAAATAAAGACCGCCAAGGAAGTGGATTAATCCAATGGTGATTAAACACTTCCTCCCTCACCCTATGGTGTGTGTTTTGGGAAAGGGAGGAAGAGCTCAGTCTGGGGACCAGAAACACGCTGATAATTGCGGAATACTCCAACAATGCTTGATTGGTTGCTGGGCAATGTGACCCAGAAAGTAACAGCTAGAGGAAACCAGAAGACGGGGATATCCACAGGGCCGGAGTGGTCTGGCAAGGCTCTCTGGAAGTGGTAGGGCTTGAAGAATGGGTTAGATTTGGATTGGCAGGAGGTGGACTGCTCCATATACCTCTATGAGGGGCAAGAACTCAGTCCTGACACTGGCCTCAGCTTTAAGGGATCTGGAAGAGAAAAGAGAACTTCCCTATTTTCTTTCCGTCTTTTCTTCTTCCTAGAAATCTTTGTGGTGGGTTTTTAGGAAGAAGGGTTTTTTGAATAGTCTCCTTGTAAATTGTATGTCTTGGGGATTCCATGAAGCAATTTGATTTATCCATAGGTTTGCTAAAAAAGTTGTGGGTACATGTTTGTAAATAATAATAATAATAATAAATGTTTGTCAATAAATAAATGTTTGTAAATAATAATAAAAGGGCTGCTAGGTGGTGCAGTAGATAAAGCAATGGGCCTGGAGTCAGGAACACTCCTCTTCCTGAGTTCAAATCTAACCTCAGACACTTGCTAGCTGTGTGACTCTGGGCAAGGCACTTCACCCTGTTTGCCTCAGTTTCCTTATCTGTAAAATGAGCTGGAGAAGGAAATGATAAATCATGTCATTATCAACAACAAAATATAAGAACAACATATATAGCAGCCATTGCCACAGTGAGAACCATGGAAGAAAAAGTGGCATTAAGGAACATTGCTATGGGCAAGCACCAAATACTACCAGGGTAGAAGAGATTCGAGAAAACTGTCAAAGGCTCTTGGAAAAGCAGTGGAAGATTATATAAACATCTAGCTGGCATGCATAGTAGAAAACCTGAATGCCATGTCTCTCAGTTAAAGGCAACAAAAAAGAAACATGTATAAAGGAATCCGGAAAATATAAGTTGATTAGAAATTCTAGATTCCCTTACTCAGCAACTGAAGGAAAAAGTCAAAAGGTGAAGGCAATGGCAGGAGTTGGGGGGTGAAGAACAAGAGACAAAATAAGCAATTCTATATCAGACCAAAACTTTATGGAAGAAGATAGAGAAGCAAAGAAATCAGAGGGGCCGGGAGGGGGAGAGACAGAGAGAGAGAAAAAGAGACAGAGAGAGAGACAGAGAGAGAGAGAGAGAGAGAGAGAGAGAGAGCGCCCCCAATGGAGGATACCAAAGACTCCTGGTCATCTGTACTGTCCCACGATGTCTGACCCAACAAGAACACAAGTTGGATGGGGAGAGAAAGCTTGTACGCCACCAATTTGGTGAATGGCAGATCGGCTGCATCAAGGGAGGTAATTAAAATGGGCACTTTTTTGTAAAACTGGTATCGTTGAGGCTGGATAAGAGCTGCCATCAGAGGTTCAAATACTTCACAGAGGTGCCTAAATGACAAGGTCCTTTACTATCTTCTTCCAAGCCTGACCCTACCATTCTTATCAGAAAGCATCCCATAGCTACTACCCAAAGATGACACCACCAGTGACTCCTCCAAATGGAGGTCAATTAGCTTTTTATGTACTTTATTCAGACCGATGGCATCACTACCAAATCCTGCCTATAAAGCAGGAATTTCTTACCTTGGGATCTCTAGCCCATAGATTTCATGGGCCTATGAACTTGGATGGGAAAAACAGAATCTTTATTTTCAACAGCCTTTCGTTTCTCTTGTAATCCTATGTATTTTATGCATTTAAAAACATTCTGAGAAGGGGTCCATAGGTCAAAAGGTTCATGATGAAAAAAAAAAAGGCTAAGAACCTCTGAAAACACTTACCAGAAAACAGTATGTTAACTGAGGAGCAAAAGGAGTGTGCAAAAAAAAAAAGTCCTGAGACATAAAGAACAATTATACTGTGTGTGTGTGTGTCTGTCTGTCTGTCTGCCCTTAAATGTAGCCTTCTTGGGGGAGGGGGGAGGGAAGGGGAAACAAAAGAGCAAAGTAAAAAGTACACAGCAAAGAACAAAAGGAAACTTACAAGGAAGCAAAGAAAGCTGGACAGCTCTGAACACAACGCATAGTATATATGATATAGGTTTTCTTGAAATGGAAATTTTTTTGTTGTATATTTTGAATTCTCTCTTATGTTCTGCTGTGCACGTGGCAATGTTTTTTTTTCTGTTTTCTTATATTGTATTTAAGTTTATAATATGTTTCTTTTTCTTTTCTTATTGTGTATTTAAGTTTTAAATTTTAAAAAGAACAATTATTATTGATTCTGTAATTACTGAGCAAGCTCTGAAAGTACCATAACATTTAAACCATCCTTATTAATTTTTGCAAAGCTTTTGACTCAGTTCCACAATCATGGCTTATTTATGTACTTCAGATATACAAAATAGATCTAGCTGTTGCCTACTCCATTAGAATATAAGTTCCTGTAAGCAGGGATCATTTAATTCATTGTTATTCATATCCCTAGCTCCAAGAACAGTACTTAACATGTAGCACGCATTTAATAAATGCTTGTAAAAAATACTATAGTATTTGATGTCTATAAGAGAAACTGTTTTCTATTTGAAACATGCCATCAACACAATAATGTCAAGAAAAGCTGACAAAATCTGGCGTATTTCAGGGAGACAGCTTAAGTCAATTATGGCTCTTTCTGTTCAGCCTTCATCCCATCATCATCTCCCTTGAATAGAAGGGAGAATGGCCTCTAAATTATCGGAGTTGCTATATCAAAAGACCATCTTAACCACTCAATGTACTCTAATGGTATTAGGCTATATGAAAGGCACCAATTGGGCAGCTCTTCTACCTTGTGGAATATGCTTCCACTGACATCAGTATGTCACTTAGATTTAATAAGAGTGTTTAATGAATGCTGAGAAAAGAGAGATACCAAAGGATTTTGAGCTTGAATTTAGAGGTCAAGTTGAACCAATGGAGGAAGATGATACTTAAAAATATTTTAGCCTTGCTTCACTTTTAGCCTCTGCCCTATAGGTAACATGGTGTCCAGACCAGAAATCAAGCTTTAACTTACCCTTTTATCCCTAGAACTTCCAGCCTGGGATCTACTCTGCTGGTTAGCAATTTCCTCAGTTATCCATTATATTTAAGTCTGGCTACAGTCACTTATTTTTCAACTGGAAAACTTTTTATTGTAGGTAGAGTGGGATAGCTGGACATAGTTTGATTATTCCAATTTTTTTTTTGGCAACATCCAAAGCATCATAGTCTGAAGCAAATCAGACATAGGCCTTCTTCTCTCCATTGGGCCAGATCAGTGTATTGACCTTGGTCCCAGTGATGTCATACAGCTTCTTTACTGCTTACTTGATCTTATGCTTGACTTCCACAATGAAGATAAAGGGTATTGTTCTTAATTTTCTTCATAGCAGACTTAGTGGTCAAGGGAAACTTAATGATGGGACAGTAATCAAGCTTGGTTCTCCTATGGACACTTTCCTGAAAGTATTTGGGCTACCTTTGAAATCTTAGTATCTTGAGTCACTGGAAGGTGGGGGATGTTTGGATCTTCCTCTTTTTTGTGGTTGTGGATACCCTTCAACACCTCCTTGTTGGCCTTGGACCTGGCTTCTGTCTTGGGAGAGACAACCATTTCCTTTCTAGCCTTTGGTGTCATCTTGAGGGAAGGGGCTAAAGCCACACTTTATTTCACTATATAGCCATTTCCTCATCAGCTGCGATAGTGCTTCAAGTGGTACCCTCTATTCTTGCCCTACCATTCTAGTTTTGGAACCACAATCAAATAAATTCTTTCAAAATGTCTCTTCCTTGTCAGTACTTTCCTGTTAGAATGTAAATTCCTTGAGGATAGGGACTGTCTTTGTTTTGGCATTTGAATCCCTAACACTTAACACAGTACACGACACATGGTAAGATCTTAATACACATTTCTTCATATTTTCACTAATCTCTTCCAGGTGAGACACAGCTAGCATAAGGCTATCAAGAAGAAGTTGTGGCTATGTGTCAAGAGTCTTACTGGCATCCTGAAGTCAAAATTCAATTTGAAGAACACTTTTGAAACAATATCTATGCAATATTAATCTTCACATACTCTTTCAGAGCTTTAAAATAGATTGTAACAGATTTGGAAAGTATCCCAAACAAAACCTATATGACATTAATGAAACACAGGTCATGTCACCCTAAGGCAGCTATAGAAAGATGAAAAGTGTATCATCAAAAAGAAGGAAGATGATTGATAAACATTCTCAGAGCACATGATAAACAAGTTAAAATCTTATAGAAATACTTTTGGAACAAGATATTTCACCAAGCAGTAGAAGTGGTAGTACATGAATTTGTCTAACATAACTGAAAACAGTTTTCTTCTGAATATAGTATATGAAATAGCTAAGATTCAAGAGTAGAGTCAAAGGACCCTCCATGGGCAACATCTGCAGGAATTCAACCAACCAAACATCAACAAAGAAGAACCAAAGAAATGACCAAGCCATGTAGACCTATTTATAGGAACAAAAGTGTTCATTTTCAGAACCTTTGCAATTCAGAACCAAGTCTTTACCACATAAATTATGGATAGGTTGTTCTTAAGGAATCTGGATTTATTGATCAATGCAGATTATGCTTCATAAGGAAATGGTAGAAATTAGGCAACATATAACTGCAGGCTGAGAAAATTCTGCACCTAGATAATACCTAATAAGACAAGCCCTGATGAAGGAAAAGGACTCATAGGCAAAAAAAAAAAAAATATTTATAGCAACTCTTTATGTGGTGGCAAAGAACTGGAAATGAAGAGTATTATTGATCAGGGAATGGTTAAACAGATTATGATATGTGATTATAATAGAATACTAAAGCCTGGAAGACTTGAATTACTACATACTGAAATGGGCAGAACCAGGAGGACAATTTATACAATAAAAGAACATTATAAAGGCAAAAAACCCTGAAAAAGTTAAGAATTATGGTCAAGGCAATGACTAACCATGATTCTGAAGGTCCAATGAAGAAACATGTTAACCACCTTCTGACATCTCCATCAGAAGATGATGACGATTTTAGGAAGTAGAATGAAACATTTTGTAGAATGAGTCAAATTTTTTGGATATGGTTAATGCAGGAATTCATTTTACTGGACTATACATATTTGTTATTTAACTGTGCTGCTTGATCATGTATATTTTTCTTCTTTTTTCAATGGGGGAGGTGAAGAGGGGGAGAGAAGATGGATTTTTGTTAATGAAAATAAAATAAAACTGTTTTTAAAAAGGTATGACCTGGGTGGAGTCAAGATGGTGGAGTAGGAACAGGACCTCCTTGCGGCTCCAGCTTCCACCTTCCCCAATTCATGTAAAAGGGGACTCTGAACAAACTCTGGAGCTACAGAACCCACAAAATGACACAGAGAAGTTAATCTCCCACTGAGGACAGCCCAGAAGGCCGGCAGGAATTGGCCAGCGCTAGGGCAGTGCTCTGGGAGCCAAGCCCAGCCACTTGCGAGCCAAGGTTTTAGCCCCAGGGCAGGCCTGACCAGCCGCTGGCTGGAGGGACTCCAGATCACCAGCAGCTGTGGCTGTTTCCAGAATTATCAACACATAGATGCAAAGGACAAAGTGAGAAGTCAGTGCAGTGTGGACTTTGGGACCAGTAGTTGAGAGAGCTTTGGCTTTTGCCCCCAGGGCGAGAAGCAGCTGAGACACCTTGGTGCAGCCAGCTCCACAATGCAGCTTCAGCTCCTGGACTGCAGAGTGTAGGGGGACCAAGCAACCAGTCTGAAGGGTAATCACTCTTGCTTTAACCTGCTTGGATCTGGATTTCAGTCTGGGGTGGAGGTCCTGGGGTGTGTCAGAGCATGTGGAGGCTTCAGAGAGGGCACCCAAGTAATACCTCTGGCAGCAGAGAAAACCCCAGCGTTTGGGATGGAAGCTCCCCTGTCTGGTGGCAGAGTTCTACTGTGGCAAAAAGCCCAGGGGTCAAGCGACTGAGGGGCGACATGACCAGGCAAAGGAAGCAAAACAAACAGAAGAATCCAACATTAGACTCCTATTTTGGGGACAAAAAGGAGCAAAGCATGGAACAGAAGGAAGACAGTGAAGTCAGAACTCCTGCACCAAAAGCTTCAAAGGAAAATATGAGCTGGTTACAGGCCATGGAGGACCTTAAGAAGCAGATAAGAGAAGTGGAAGAAAAATTGGGAAGAGAAATGAGAACAATGCAAGAAAAGTAAGAAATGAGAGTCAACAGCCTGACTGAGGAAAATCACACTTTAAAAAACAGACTAACTCAAATGGCAAAAGAGGCTCAAAAAGGCAATGAGGAGAGGAATGCCTTAAAAAGCCTAATTTGTTAGATGGAAAAAGAATCTCAAAAGATCACCAAGGAGAATCATTCCCTCAGATTTAGAATGGACCAAAGGGAAGCTAGTGCCATTAAGAGAAATCAAGATGTTGTTAAAAATATCCAAACAAATGAAAGAATAGAAGGCAATGTGAAATATCTCATGGGAAAAACCACTGACCTGGAAATAGATCCAGGAGAGATAATTTAAAAATTATTGGACTACCTGAAAACCATGATCAAAGAAAGAACCTAGAAATCATCCTCCAAGAAATTCTCAAGGAAAATTGCCCTGATGTTTTAGAACCAGAAGGCAAAATAGAGGTTGAAAGAATCCACCAATTACCTCCAGAAAAAGATCCCAAAAAGAAAACTACTAGGAATATCATATCCAGGTTCCAGAATTCCCAGATCAAGGAGAGAATATTACAAGAAGCCAGGAAGAAACAATTTGAATATTGTGGAAACACAATCAGCATAACACAGGATCTGGCAGTTTCTACACTGAGGGATCAAAGGGCCTGGAATATGATATTCTGGAGGTCAAAGGAGCTGGGATTAAAACCAAGAATCACCTACCCAGCAAAACTGAGTATCATGTTTCAGGGGAAAATATGGTCATTCAGTGGAATAGAGGACTTTAAAGCATTCTTGATGTAAAAAACAGAGTTGAATAGAAAATTTGACATTCAGATACAAGAAGCAAGAGAAGATTGAGAAGGTAAACAGGGAAAAGAAATCATAAGGAACTTATCAAAGTTGAACTATTAATATTCCTACATAGAAAAATGATATTTGTAACTGATGAAACTTTTCTCAGTATGAAAATAGTTGAAGGGAATAGAAATATACATATACATATATATGTATATGGCTATATCGGAGGGTATACAGGTGTATGAATACATATGT
Organism: Petaurus breviceps papuanus; assembly: GCF_028583685.1. NCBI lineage: Eukaryota > Metazoa > Chordata > Mammalia > Diprotodontia > Petauridae > Petaurus > Petaurus breviceps. The sequence continues at coordinate 6,645,600 of NW_027185896.1, read as the reverse complement.
GAATGTGTGTATATATGTTTATAGGCATACATAGATAGAGGGCACAGGTCCAATTTAATAGGAAGGGATTATACTTAAAAGGTTAAATTAAGAGGTGAGAGAGGAATATAATGAGAGGAGATGGAGAGAGACAGAACGGGGTAAACTATCTCATATAGAAGAGGCAAGGGAAAATGGTTACAATGGAGGGGAAAAATAGGAAGGCAAAAGGGAATGGGTCAGCCTTATTCTCATTGAATTTGGCTCGGGGAGGGAATGAAATACACACTAAATAGGGTATCTCACCCTACAGGAGAGTAGGGGGAAAGGGATGAGAGGGGGGATGATGGAAGGGAAGGCAGGCTGGGGGGATGGAAGTTGGAAGCACCCACTTTTGAAAAGGGATGGGATCAAAGTAGAGAATAGAAGAAGTGGGAGGTGGGATAGGAGGGAAATATAGTCAGTCTTTTACAGTATATCCACTATGGAAATGTTTTGCATTAGCTACACATGTACAACCTATATTGTTCTCCTGGTTCTGCTCACTTCATTCTGCATCAGTGCACACTACTGAGGATTCTCTGAAATTCCCTCTTTTGTTATTGCTTAGGGCACACTACCATTTCCTTACATTCATACACCACAATTTGTTCAGGCATTTTCCTATCTAAAGACCATCAAAGACACCCCCTTAGATTCTAGTTCTTCTCTTTTTGTTTCCTTTATATGATCATAATATTTTATCTTTGCATTTCTACCTAGTCTTCATTCCTCTTGTCTTCACTTTGATCTCCAGTCCCTTAGTGATGTATCAGATTTTTACTCCACTCCGACTATACTCTCCTCCCTTCCCAGTCTTGACTCCTTGGTGAACCAGTTCAACTCTACATTACCATACACTCTTGACTCCCTTCCATTTCTTGTCAAACCTTAACCATGGGTTACTTCCAGCATTCACCTCCTTGACTCCTACTCATCACAGTGCTGAACAAAACTGGAGGAAATCATGACACCATGCTGACTGGCTCTCTACAAATTTACACTGGCTAATCTAAACTGGGCCTTTGCAAGACAATTATTCTTCTCATACCTAGTTGAATCCATATTACACTACCATTGCAGCTTCCCAAACCTTTCCTTTTCTCCTCAACCTTCCTTTCATCTTCTCTGCTGAGGACTTTGTCTTATGCTTCACCAATTAAATTGGAGCCATTTGCTAAAAGCTCCCTCTTCTTCCCTCCTCATCTCACATCCCTCTGACTTCACTCATTTCTCAAAGGAAGAAATCCTTTTTTATTGCCAAAGCCAACCCCCTCTAGATGTATGCACCCTTAATTCCACTCCCTTCTGTATTCTCTAGCAGGTTGCTTCCCTCTTGCACCCATCATTCCTACTCTGTCTCCAATCATCAATCTTTTCTACCTACTGGCTCCTTCTCTGTTGACCACAAATATGCCTAAATCTTGTGTACCCTTAAAAAAACACTAGATTCTACCACGTCCATCAGCTATCAGCTCATGTCTCTCTCCCCCTTCTCAGCTAAACATGCCTCTCTTCTTACTGTCTCATAAGCCCCTCTGTAATCTGGTTTCCAACCTCATAATTCACCTGAATTAATTTACTAGAATTCCTTTGCTCTCTCTAAAGCTATTAGTGATCTCTTCATGGCCAAGTCTGAAGACTTTTTCTTGTTCTTTCTTGAACCCTCTGCAGTATTTGACACTGATGATCATTCTCCTGCATACTTTTTTTTTGGTGACTCTCAGTTCTCCTCCTACCTATTAGATAACATCTTCTCATTCTCTTTGGCCAATTCTTCATTCATGTCATTCCTATTATCTGTGGGTGTCCTCCAAGGCTCTGTCCTGGGCCTTCTCTTTTCTCTTTCTATACTCTGGCACTTGGTGATCTCACCAGCTTCCTTGCATTTGATCCCCAGATCCATATACCTGGTCCTCATCTCTTTCCTGAGCAATCCAAATCCAAATCACCACCTGCCTGGTGAATATTTTGAGCAGGCTGTTCTGCAGGCATCATGACATGATTCTTTATCTTTTCTCCTCCCCTATTATTGTGAAAGGCACCACCATCCTCCCAATTACCATGGCCTACAACCTCAGAGGCATTCTCCACTCCTTTTTCTTGCTCACCCCACGTATACAAATAATTTGTCAAGTTTTGTTATTTCTTTCTCTACAAACGCCTCTCAGATATGTCCTCTTCTTTCTTCTTACAGGTCAAGCCTTCATTACTTCATACCTGGATTATTGCAATAGCCTTCTAATTGGTCCTCCTGCCTCAAGTCTCTTCCTGCTCCAACCCATCCTCCATTGAGCTGCCCCAATGTTGTTTTCAGTGGGTCTACAGAAAATCATTTTATACCCCAATGTTCTTATTCAATCACAAAAAGCAGTTACTTTACCACTGCTGAGGCTGTATGTATAAGTGAGATTCTGTTCCCATGATCACACAGGTAACAGGAGAGTCATGATTCAAACCCAGTCTCTCTGATACTCAATTCCAAGCCCTTCCCACTAAAACCATAAGTCCCACTACACCATATTTTAAGACAGAATATCAGAGCTGGAAAGATCCTCAGAGACCACCAGATACAACCCCCCTTATTTTAGTGTAGAGGAAAAGCAGGTCCAAAGAGACCTGTCCAAAGTCACCCAGCAAGCTATTGGCAGGGTCAGGACTGAAATCCAAGTGTTCTGGCTTCCAATCTGGGGTTCTTCCCATTGTCCCTGAAAGCCTATGCCCTAATACCACTCTAACTCCCCTTGTCAGGCAAGGAAAGAATATTCTCTGAAAGTCTGTATCTAAGCTAGAGTTCACCCATCACCCCAGCTTGGGGGTAGGGAAAGAAATGTGGATACAATGGGAGGACAGAGTGGGATTAAAGAGGGGAGAATGGCAAGAGAAACCATGGAAACTGCTGCAGAAAATGTTTGTGGGAAGGGAAAGCTGTGGCTGTGGCAAGGAGACCCCCATTAAAAAGGGTGAGAAGTGGTAGCTTTTTTTTTTTTTATCAGAATGTCATTTACACACTGAGCTCTCCCGCTGTGTTCAGGGAGCAGCCTGTATCTGGGCAGTGGGCCTCTGGCCAGAGCAAACTTTGCTGGGAATAGTTCCTGCTCTTTGGCCCTCTAGTCATCTCCCAGGACCACCGGAGGATGTTCTAAGCAGGCTTGTGTAATCACTCATTCATTCAACAAATTTGTTGGGCACTGGTTAGATGCTGGGGGTGGGGGGACACATCATAGGATCATAGATTTTTTTTGTTAGCAGGGGCCTTAGAGGTTGGCCATGGTGACTCAAACAAACTAAAATGCAAAATGAGCTTCAATCCTGGGCAATCTCCTTCTGCAGTGACAGTGACAGAGTGGTAGAAAATGGCTGAAAGATGCCAATGATCACACCTTTTTCAGACTGTCTTTAAATATTAACTTGACTGGTCCAGTGACCAACAAGCAGATCTAATCCTGGAAGAACTGAATTTAATCAGTCTTGAACTTCTCACTATAAATAAAACCAGAAGACAAAACAAAGTGCTAACTAAATAGAAGAGTGTCTCTTGGGCTCTTCTTGGAGAGACCAGGGAAAAAGAAATGAATAAATATTTATTACGTTTAAATATATATATATGTATATATATTAGTAGTAAAAATTTATTAAGTGCCAACTATGTGTTCCAGATACTGTGCTAAGTGCATTATAAATATTATCTCATTAGTCAAATATAAGGGATTCTACAGAATTGGTTTTATCCTATGTCCAAAGTTAATATGACAAGTTATTTCATGAACTATTTGGTTATCTTGAATTGTAGCACTTTTGATGAGATTTTGCAAAAAGACTGCTATGAAGAAAATTGCAGTTTATTCACCGTCTGTCACAGAGGATGAAAAGGTAAAGATGTTATATGAAGTGCTTGATAAGACTTTCCAAATTAAATAAACATGTACTTTTGATACCTGGTGACTTCAGGGCAAAAGTGAACAGAGGAGAGGATGGCAGAAATGAGTTGGAAAACATGGCTCAACACTAAGAAACCAGAGAAAGTAAAGGCTTGTAGACTATACAGTAACCTCATGTCTATGCATCATGAGTATCTTATTCAGGAAGAAAGCACGAGACAGAGGACATGACCGGTGCCAAACAACATCACAAGACTATCTTTTAATGGACAGGATGTAACTGATTGCCTGTGTGGGAGCCATTTTTGAATCAGCTGTCTGGGTATAGTCAGATCATTGATGTGTTAGAACAAAGATCCAAATCAATGCCAAATGATAAGGATAAAACCCCACAAATGGCACACAATTGAAGTAACTCCCTTCTGACCTATTTAAATAAGCTATTAACACATATACACATAAATGGGAAATGGATAAAAGAACAGTTATCAGCACAAACCATTAGCTTTTCCTGAGGAGATATAACCAACACAAATCAACTGTCCCAAAGATACTGAAAGAAACTGCCTCAACCAGCAAATGTTTGATTTCCTTGTCAACCAGAGAAATATGGCAGTGAAGGGCAACCAGAAGAAATGGAAATGGCACTAAGGAAAACAGACTAGATCAGGTATGAATAGAGGAAGTCATTGCTAAAGTCAGTATAATTAGGGAGGGCTAGAAAGAACACTAAACAGCTGAAGCATGTTCAGAGGATTGAGATTAGAATGATGAGGTGACCCAGAGACCAAGGCATATGAGAATCCATCGAAGGAACTAGGGATATTTAGCACATAGAGAAATAATTAAGGGTTGGGAGTATGATAGCTATCTTCATGTATTGAAGGAATGTACCATGGAAGAGGGATTTAATTTGTTCTGCTATGCCCTAGAGGGCAGAGCTAGGAATAAGGGATGGAAATTGCAAAGAGATTGATTTAGGCTTTATGGAAGAAAAACAATCTCCAGACCATTAGATCCACCCAAAAGCAGAAAGGGCTACGTTGGAAGGTCCTCAGCTCCCCATCACTGGAGGTGTTAAGGCAGAGGGTAGACAATCATTGGTTGGTGATATTGTAGACAGTATTCCTGCTCAGATAAGAGACTGAACTAGGCCACCTCTGAGGCCTTTTCCAGATTCTACTACTCTCTGATTCATCTAATCCAACCTCCCAGCCTGTGTGCAGGATTCAGTGAAGTTCTGAAGTGCCCCTGAAGTCACACCATGTAGGTGATTCCTGTGGTCTTCCCCGCACCAGTCAATGTTAACAATAAGGCTGCCTGGTCTGCCTACCTTCCACCAGGAATTTTCTATTCTTAGGTGAGGCCAACTCAGCAAAAAAATGCCTCTCAATCATTGGGGCTCCCAGGGCTCCCAGGCTCCTCAAGGTAGGGCTATAGAAATAATGCTGGCTTTGGAATGAAGAGATCTGGGTTCAGATCTCAGCTCTAATATTTACTTCCTCTGTGACCAAAGGGTCCCAAGAATCTGAGCCTCAGTTTCATCCTTTATAGGGAGGATAGTTGTGAGGAAAGTGCTAAATTATTGTTGCCATTACTACAATGGTTATTGTTGTTGTTATAATTATCATTCCTGGGAACTTGAGAAAAAAAGCCTGCAGACCTTTAAGGAAACAGCTGACCCAGTCAGGTTCTCCCAGAGGAAGACAGAGAGAGGCTGGGGAGGTGAGGCATAGACCTGCTGGAGACTTAGCTCCTACTCACCCACCAGGCTGACTGAGTCAGAGTGACCCAGGAGGTGATGGGCTGAAAACCCAGACAAACAACTGAGGTGGGGGAGAGGGAGCACGAGCTGAGTGAGGGGGAAAAAGGGAGAAAGGATTAGGGAACCCTGACCCGTGCTGGAGTCTCTGGCTCCACAAAAACAGCCAGGAATATTAATGTAGCCACCCGACAGTTTCTGGTTGGGGAAGGGAGAGTTCTATACCCTCCCTAGTCTGGGTGGGAGTCTGGGAAGGAAAAGGATGAATGCTGGCTAAATGGCTGAGACAGGTCTTATTCAGGTAAGAGAATCCCTGGGGAAGTTAAGGGCATGCCTTGGGGTCTGGGTAACCCTGGTCCTGAAAGAAGCACCCTGGGCTTTCTCCTCTCTTATCCTAGATTTTCAGGCCCAGCCCAGTGGGACATCACTCCAGGTCAGTTAGGAAGAGCCAGCAGTGACAGTGGCTCCCATCTGAGCAAAGTCCACTCAGTTCTAGAGGGCAAATATCACTGCAGCAGAAAGAACATGAGATTTGAAGTCAGAGAAGCTGGGCTCAAATCCTGGCTCTGCCATATACTACTCCCAGAGCTTAGCCCAATGCCTGGCACATAGTACGTGCTTAACAAATATTTATTATTGACTACTTACCTGGGCCAAAATCACTTCCCTTCTCTGGGTCTCATTTTCCTCATTCACATAATGGAGAGAATAGACTGGTTGACATCTAGTCCTTTTCTGGCTCTAAAACAACGATCCCACAAACCCCCAGGAGAATGTGATGTAGACACTGATAAGTCAATAATCACTGATGTTGTCTCCCAGGTAGCAAGTTCTCCTCAGTGGGGCACACTCAGAAATAGTTTTATACCACCCCCTTCCAGCTCAGACATTCTCTCAATAGCACCAGAACTGGGCACTAATGGCCATGGAGATGGGAGGAAAGCCAAAACAGATAATCTACAAAGTGGATCAATAAGATGCAATTGTAAAGAAGGCCATTATTATTATTATCATTTTATCCATTTTGACAGACAAGGAAAATGAGTCCCAGTTTTTGGCATTTTATCATAAAAAATTGTATTTCTTTGAAAGATGATAAAATACATTTTTTTCAATTGACGAATCTTGTTTTTAACACAGTAAACATAAACTCCCAAAGTCCAAAATTAAGCAAGGCAGCACATAAGATTGACCATGACTCGGCAAGCTTGGCCCTGAATGCTTTGGCGATGTAAAGAACACGGAAGCCGCGCCATCTGCCTTGAGAAGGGTGCGCCAACACTGCCCATTGGGTTTGGGCACCATTTGAGGTTTTCTCCCTTTACCTAAGTGTAAGTCAATGTTCTTTGGTTCTTTTGGTTCTGCCTCATTTCACACAACCTCCCCACATTTCTAGGAATTCTCGGCTCTCCATTGTTCCTTACGGACAGTCATGTTCCATTACATTCATGTATGATAACTTGTTCTCCATTCTCCAACCAGTGGGCACACAGTTTGTTTTCAATTTTCCACTATTTCAAAAGGTACTAGGTATATTTTTTGTACAGATAAGTCTTTTCTTCTTGTCCATTCAATCGCTAGGGACAGGAACACAGTAGCAGGCTCATTGGGTGTGAACAATTTTGTAACTTTTCTTGTATTGTTTTCCCAACTGAGCAGACCAGTTCACAGACATTTAATACTTTAAGGCAAATTGAACATTTCTATTTTATTGGAAGTTTTTTGGTTATGCAGATGATTTTCAATAGTTGGATGTATTTTTCAGTGTAATTTTCACTTGCGTCAGAGCCAAAATTTCCCCCAAATAAACATCTCTAATTAGATGATGCAAACCAGGTAGGGAGTTGGGTTCAGTATGGAGAAATTCACATTCCAAGCAACCTTTTGGGGGCCATGACAGCTCTGTGCCATAAATGGTGACTGTCTAGGGTGCAAAGAAGATGTGGAAATGGAGGGAGATGGAGGACAAGGAATCCTAGGCTCCTTCACAGCAAGGGGCTGAACGTCCCCTTCAGAGTGAGCTATAGCTCCTCAGATCAGAGGCTCTGCAGGAAAAGGGCTGTTTTTCCCCATATCTTTCTCCCCTGTGGGCCCAGCCCAGGGCTCAGACCACAGAGGCTTACTCAAGGCTGTGCTCATTTCCCATGTGTCTCTAAGAGTGAGAATGAGTCTGAAGAAAGCTTTTGTCTGGGCTCTGGGGAGGAAAGGCAGCTGAATTCCCTGGGGAAGATGTACTTGGGGGAAATTCCCATTTGAACCCTTGTGCCCTTCATTTTCTGAGCACCATGGCTTTGGAGAAGCAGCTGGAGGCAGAGGAGAGATTTTGGCAGCAAGAGCCGTGGATAGCCAGCCAGTTACACAATACTCAGCATGAAGGAATTACCAAACACAAAATATCAGAGCTGGAAGGAACCCTAGAACACAGAATGTCAGAGTTGGGATCATCTATCATTTGAGCCCGCTGGGTTCAAATCTAGGCTCCACTATTTAGTAAGAACAATGATAATGATAATAGTAAGTAGCTAACATTTACATAAGTGCTTAAAGGTTTGCAAAATGCTAAGTTGTTTCATGTGATTCTGGGAGGTAGATGCTATTATTATTTCCATTTTACAGATAACAAAACTGAGGCTGACAGGGGAAAAAACCCTGATGTTGGTGGTTTTCTTAGAGTCCCACAGCTAGGATCTAAACTCAGGCCTTCCTGACCCCGAAGTCCAGTGCTCTAATGCCACCAAACTGTGTGATTTTGGACAAGCCACTTCATTTCTGTTGGCCTCAGTTTCCCTATTTGTAAGATAAGAAGGTCAGACTATAAGATACCTTGAGGTGTCCTCTGCTCTATGCCCTATGATTCTGTGAATATTCAGAAAGGATGTATCCATCACAGGCCATGCCCCTTGGCTCCCCTTCCCAATATAATGACACTAACTCCTCAGTATTCCAGGAGAAAAACAGCAATGCCTGGAAGTCAGGAGCACTCTGGGAAATTCTAGAAGACTCCTGGAGAGTAAAGGTGTCTTCTGCGTATGGGAACAGGAGGTAGAGACCTTTGGGGTTAGCTGTCATCACTCTTATCTCTGCACAGGGCTCCCTGCTTTGGCGGGCCCTGGGAGGAGGCAGGCTGCAGGGAAGGCACTGCGCCTTTGAAGATAAAGGCTACCGGACGGGTAAATATTATCCTTGTGAGCTAATCCAGAGAACTCCGTCACAGGAAGGCAGTAACCACAGCTCTCACAATGCTGATGCCCGACTATCTTCAGGGGCTGGTGCCCAAGCCCAGACCAAAGCCCAGCTTTATCTAAAGGAAAGCCTGCTTGGCAGGTCTCATGTACCTATTATCTCCAGAGAATTCTGTCAGTCAACACAAACCACCTTTTTTACCCCTGAGGGATGGCCTAGGCCTCTGAGTCCAGAGCAGCCGGCTACTAGAGAGCCCTATGAGTCTGGGAGAGGAAACACAAAGAAGAATATTTATATGTCACTTTAAGGTTAAAAAGGACTTTACCTGTATTATCTCACAATCACCCTGTGAAGTAGTGGTATTATCATTTCCATTCTGCTCAGGAGGAAAACAGAGGAGAGATATTAATGACCTGTCCAGGTCCACACAGCTAGGACATGTCTGAGGTGACCTAGACAGTCAGAACAGCTGGGAATGTTGGGTGCGAGGGCCCCAAACCTGGCACCCTCTCATGCTGATATGGGGGATAGCTCATTCTTCTTCCTTCCCAAGGGCAAGAGAAGGCATCCCAGCCCCATCCCTAGGAGCTGGTCCCAGGCTTCTGTACCCCTGGCAGGGAGGAGGAGGGGACTGCGGCCACACGCAGCCCTGGCTCAGCCTCGAGGGACCCAGACAAGGATCCAGAAGAGGCAGCCCCAGACTGAGCGAGCCTCTTGGGAGGTGAAAAATGCCCAGGGAAATGCTCGTCATTTCTAGGTTGCTAATTGCTAATAATTGAATGTAGGAAATAGGGCTGCTTGAGTCACAAGGCCAGGTCCTTGTGCTGGTGACGCTTTTCAGTCACAAAAGTATGACGGGGGTCATTAATTAAATAGCATACATACACACACACACTCACACACACATACACACACACACACTAGCAGCCCCAGGTAGAAAGGGGTGCCTCTGCTGGGTCTCCTTCTTTCCTCCAGTAGGGAGAGAAAAGAAGGGAGGAAGGGAAGGTAAAGTCTGACCTTGGGAGTATCAGGGTATAATAAAAATAATTTTAAAATAATAATGATAATTAACATTCATATAGCGCTTGCTATGTGCCAGGCACTATGCTTTATCATTTATCTCATTTGATCCTTACAACAACCCTGGGGTATTATTACTATTTTACAGATGAGGAAACTGAGGCTGAAGGTTAAGTGACTTGCCCAGGGTCACACAGCTAAGTCTGAGGCAGAATTTGAATTCAAGTGTTCAGGATTTGGGCAGCTAGGTGGTGCAGTTGATGGAGTCCTGGGCCTGGAGTCAGGAATAACCTTCTGGAGTTCATCTGACCTCAGATACTTCCTAGCTGTGTGACCCTGGGCAAGTCACTTCACCCTGTTGGTCTTAGTTTCCTCATCTGTAAAATGAACTAGAGAAAGAAATAGCAAAGCACTCCAGTCTCTCTGCCAAGAAAACCCCAAATGGGGTTAGGAAGAGTCGGACATGACCTAAACGACTCAGCAGCAACAATTTCTGGATTTGAATTTAGGACGGGGGGGTGGAGTGGGTGTTTGGTTTATCCTGGCCCTGCCTCAGAGGGAGGGGGGGTCCAGCCACCCCACCAATCCTCAAAGCCTCAGTCAGGCCACCCACCTGTCCCACCTGCCCTTATGTCTGGACTGCCTTTCCGCCTTCTCTAATATCCCCCAAACTACCCACTTAAGGGCTAACTACATCTTTTTGTAACTTCTACTCCTGGTTTCTGGTGCTTCTCTCTTGGATCTTGTTTTATAGATGAGGAGGGTGAGGCCCAGGGAAGGACAAGGATCTGTCTAATTCACAGAGGGGGTCCTAGCAGCAGAATTAGGTCTAGAGCCCAAGCCTCAGCTTTCTGAGTCTGGGTTCCTGCTGCCCTGAAGCGCGGGACTTCCCCTTCTCCTCCTTCCCAGCCTCCTTCCCTTGCTGGTTTGGACAAGGAGCTAGCTCTCAGAAGCTGGCTCCCAGAGCACAGAGGCCTCAAAAAACCTTGGGAGGGGTGTCTGTGGAGGGGGGAGGGGTGCCACTTCATAGACTCAGAGATCAGATCACATACTTATAGAGCCACACGGCAGCAATAAATGCTCACAGCCACTACTTTATGGCATGGGGGTGGGGGAAGGGGAGGTCGGGAATGGGGCTGGGAGGGAGAGGAGAGGCCTTGAGAGGGTCTGGACATGCACAAGAGGGACGGGACCCTGGCTCCTGGGAGAAGTTGGCACTGAGGTCAACCCTCATATCAGCATCAGGGAAAGATAGTGGGAGTGGGAAAAAAAGAAAACCCACCTCTTGTGATCACCACCTAAGCAATCCTGTACTACTCACTTTACCGTCAAAGGAGAGGCTTGGACTCTGCTAGCCTCTGAGGCTCCTTCCAGCTCTGGACAGAACCACAACCAGGCCCTCCCTCCAGGTCTTTGCTGACCACAGCGTCCAGAGCTGGAGCCTCGGGCCAGCTCCTCTGTACCAGTGATGACTTGAATGGAATTTCTCTGCCTGTGTGACTGGGGTTCCCATGAGCCCTGTGAGGTTAGTGGCTGATGGTCTGGACTCCACAGGGCCTCGCCATTTCTGCTCTGCTACTTTTCACTTTACTTTAACTGTCTCTGTCTCTGTCTGCCCATTCTCCTTCCCTGTGTATCTGTCTCTCTGTCTCTTTCTGCCCATTCCACTTCCCTGTGTCTCTGTCTCTTGTCCCTCTCCCCTTTCCCCATCTTTTTTTCCCTTTCCACCTCCTTTGTCCTGCCTCTCCCTTCCTTCTCTTTCTATCTCTGTCTTCTGTTTCATTCTCCTTTCTCCCCTTTTCCTCCTTTATCCTCCCTCTTCTTTCTTCTTTCCTTTCTTCCTGCATGTTCCCTCTTCTCTTTCCCAGGCCCCTGCAACAATGGGTCTGATACTTTTCCCACCCGCTGACCACTCAGTTGGACTAAAGCCCATAGAGTACCTTCCTGTTCTATTGGTATGGACATACCAATCCAAATGTCATCAGATTGGTAGATCAGAAGAACACCATAAGAAATGCCACGTAATAGTTGATAGAAGTTAGATAGATGGAGTTAGGAAGACTTGAGATAAAATCCTATCTCAGCTAATGGCGGAGGTTGAGGCTGGGTGGATTGCTTGAGTTCAGGAGCTCTGAGCTGCAGTAGGGCTAAAACCGACTGGCTGAACACTATAGGTTCAGCACTCATATGATGAGCCCCTGGCAGTGGAGGACCAACAGGCTCCCTAAAGAGAGGCTAACTAGGAAAAATGGACCAAACAGAACTTCTATAACCAATCAGCATCCTGATCAGTCCCACGATTGGCCACTTACACTTCGGGCCTGAGCCAGATGGGGAGACCTAGCTCTCAAAAAAAAAAAAAAATCCCACCCCTGCCATTTACCAACTGCGTGACTGTGGGAAAGTCACTTAAGTACTTTTTGCCTCAGTTTCCTCATTTGTCAAATTGAGATAATAATTGAAGTACCTCCCCCAGGGAGTTCTTGTGAAACATGACATAAGAAGACATAAGTAATGCATGTTGCAAATGCTTAAAGTCATATTTAATATATATGCATATATACTAAATGTACATATATAATTTACTATTATTATTGTTCCAGTGAAGCACTCGACAGTTTCTCGTGTGGTTCTTGTGGATGTAAAGAAGAGACATGGGCTAGTTGACAGCGCGTTTCAGATCTACTCAGAACTGGACCCAAAGAGTAGTGATCGATATATTGGCGTCAGCTTCGGAATTTGAACACTGGCTCTGTGCGACCTTGGCCAGGCAATTCCACCCCTGTGGACCTCATTTTCCTCATGCAAAATGAAGAGGTTTGACTAGATGACTTCTCAGACCCTTCCAACTCTTGAACTTGGAGAGGAGTCTCTAGGCATGGGGTGCTCCAGGGAGTTTTCCTTAAATGGAAGCATTGCTGACCTGTTTCACAAATCTGTTGGAGAGGCTAAGCTGAGAGAGATGGCTTACATGTTGAATGGTCCAGTCAGGATCCAAAGATATCTCAATAGGTTAGAATGATGGGCCAAACTAATAAAGTTAAGTTTAATAGAGGAAAAATGTAAAATCCTATGCTTGAGTAGGGAGCTTGGTGGCACAGTGGATAGAGGGCCCAGCTTGGAGTCAGAAAGACCTGAGTTCAAACCTGGCCTCAGATATTAGCTGTGTGACCTTAGGCAAGTCACTTAACCCCATTTGCCTCAGTTTCCTCATCTGTAAAAAGAGTTAGAGAAGGAAATGGCAAACCACTCCAGTATCTCAGCCAAGAAAACCCCAAAGTGGCGGGGGGG